>NC_044201.1:31421676-31444176 GCF_900880675.1 Sparus aurata
CTCCTCCTCCTGACCCTCCTCCTCCTCGGTGATCTCCTCTCGGTCTTTATCTCACTGAGCTGCAGCCAAACCTCCTCCTCCCTTCTGTGGTTTCTGCTCTGAGGTTCAGGGTTTCCCGACACTGAAGCCAGGACTGGACTTCAGAATCAAATTGTTTTGAAACTCGAGTTATAAGAATCATTGTGAAGAATCTGTGTGCTGCAGAAACACTCGCAGCAGCGTCACTAACAGTCACATGAAGCTGTAACGTCGCAGCAGACCAGGAAACAGTTAAAACACGTCATTAGCAAGTTGTTTTATTCTTCATTCTTTATTTTTGGCTTGTCGATTTGTCCTTGAACGTCTCAGCCGCGTCTGAAACCTGCTCATGAATCTGTTTACATCAATTATTCAATAAAACTGGTTTAAACACTGAACGACCAGCAGGAACCAATAGCAGACGGTCTGTGGCTGTCCACGTTTTAATGATTTAAGCATTAAGACTAAAGTCCGTTTCTGTTGTTCGGTCCCGGCAGACTCTGGACTTTCCTCTGGAGGAGCGTCTCAGTCTGGCCGACTTGACTCTGGCGCTGGACAACGAGCTGCTGGTCAGCGGGAACGGGATCCACCAGGCGGCGCTCATCTCCTACAAGAACGAGATCCAACACCTGCAGTAAGTTTGATCAGCTCATCAGAACGTTTTTACATTCTGATGACTTTACCTGCGTCTTGGTTCTGGTTCTGTTTTGACCCAAACTAATGTAAGATACAGCTCTGATGATTAGCTGTAGTCTAGTTTACCTCAGGCTGTGGCTAACTGGATCGACAGAATGTTATCTGGTTTGAATATCGATCACAACATATTGATCACGCGATGATGTCATTAACCCAGCTGACTACAGGACGAGCTGATTGATGGCTCGTCAGTTAACGACATGTCAATCACAGGGTTTGAAGTTGGAAGGTGATTTGAGAAGGCTAGCAGCTTCCATCTGCTTCCAGTCTTTGTGCTAAGCTAAGCTAAACAGAAAGAGGACTCAGACAAATGAAAAAGTAAAATCAGATCATCGTGTCTGTTGACCTGCACTCATTTCCTGTCACATCCACTGACCATCAGCACAGACCAGCTGGGTCGGCTGCAGCCTGGAGGTCACAGTCCGGCCAATCAGATCGACCGCTACTGTCGACATTGTTCTTTTCCTGTTCTGTAGCTTAAAGACTAAACTCGCCCTGTAAAGTGACAATAAATGAACTGTCTGTATCACACTGGTCTCACTGGAGGGATTCTGGTAAACGAACAAACAAACAAACAAAATGGCCAAAAGTATGTGGACAGCAGAACAAAGCATCTGTATGTGATAGTTGAACACTGTGGACGGAGCGTCCTCATACTTTGGGCCTTATTGTGAACTGTGTTGTGAAGTTGAGGAGCTCCTCCTGCTGGAGACGAGCGGCGCTGCAGGATTCATCTGGTCACCAGAAGAGAACCAGTTGAGATTTGTTCATGTCGGCGTGAAATTAGAAAAGTTTCACATGTTTTCTGTTTTTACTCTGATCAGCTGAGATACAGATGTTCTGTAGGTGTTTTCAGGTATTTACAGATGTTTACAGGTGTTTATAGAGGAAACAGACTTGACACTTTGAACCAAGAGAATCCCATGTGTTGTCAGGGTGCTGGCAGAGCAGGCCTGCAGGGAGCGCGACAAGGTGAAGGCCGACCTGGAGCTGGCCGATCAGAGGAACCTGCAGCTGGTCAGAGAGGTGGACGACCGCCACGCCAGCATGGAGACACTCAACCAGAGCAGGATCAGGTCAGACAGACGGCTTCACCGACTGGGTCATGTCATCGTCCTCCCAGTTAGACCAGCAGTGGGATTTACTCTGTGACTCGGTTGTTTTCTTCGTATCAAACGTGATCACAGTTATTTTTACATGGAAAGAAAGAATAGAAGATGAAAACTCCGACTCGACCTGTTAGTTGTTAAAAGAAGTGAAGTCTTTTGGCTTCTTTACAGAAATAACAGATGTTACATAATATCTGTACTGAATAATGTTACTCATGTATTGATAACAGCTGATAGTGTTTACATCTGTACACACTGTTAGCTGCCGAGCTAACGTTAGCTTCACTCACTGACTGCAGACTTTAAAAACTGTGAATAATAATGTCAATAAAAACACAAAATTGATCTTGGACATCAAATAACGGCTAAAGACCGACCGTGTCATTGACGAGCCGCTCTGTGATTGGCAGGGACCTGGAGCACGACTTCCGTGATAGGCTGACGGCTCTGCGCAGTCAGTCGGAGCAGGAGAGCGAGGCTCTGCTGCAGCTGGTGGAGAGGGAGCGCAGCACGCTACAGGACGAGCTGCAGCTGCTCCGAGCGCAGGAGGCGGAGCTTCAGGAGGAGCTCTGCAACGCCACGCAGGTGAGTACGCATCACACACACCTGTACACACTCTGCTACACCTGGCACTTCATCTTATAACCACATATTTAAACGTTTGTTAAAGGATTTTTCTTCATGATCATTCAAACAGGAGTCATTCGGTCTTTAACTCGACTTCATTCGTCTGACAGCTTCAGTTACTTTTCAGTGTCCAATGAAAAAATAAGTGTTTGTTGCTCATTCAGTGTTTTCATGTCCTGTTCAGGAGAACAGTCGCCTGGAGGACGAGCTGACGGCTGTGAAGCTGCAGCTGACTGAAGCAGAAGGTTCAGTGAACAAACTGCAGAGAGACCTGGACCAGCTGCTGCACGACAAGGTGACACGCCACGCCACGCCACGCCACGCCACGCCACGCCACGCCACGCCACGCCACGCCACGCCACAGGTCCAATATAAAACCGCCATGAAAAAGCCACAAATAATGCTCAGAACAGCACAAACTTCAGCAACATGAGAAACAGGGTTCCAGCACATATTTCAAGGCATCAAACATTTGATATTGTTGCCGTATTTGTCGGAAAAGATAAACGAATCTCACCACCTGAGAAGCCTTCCTTGTTGTGGGGAAGCCCTGTGAGTCGATTACCGAGTGCAGTAGAGTCCTGCAGTAATGATCATCACTGAGCTGCAGGACTCTACTGCACTCGGTAATCGACTCACAGGGCTTCCCCACAACGAGCCTGCAGCTGGAGAGGTGAGATTTGTTTATGTATTCTGACAAATCCGGCAACTATATTTGTGGCTTTTTGGTGGCGGTTTATATTTGGACCCATTTACTGCAGTGTATTGTTGTCGTGCGGTCGTTTCTGAGGATGATAAAACTACGTTAATTAGCGGTCTGCTAACTTGATCTCTGGAGAGGGAGTCTAACACAGTTTCACGGTGTGTTGAACCATGGATTAAACTTACACCGGAATATCCCTTTAATGTTGATCACACGAGATGTTTCCCTCACAGCTGCTGGAGAAAAGTCTATTAAAATCGTTCATCTTTACCAGCCGACAGCAGAAACACTCATCAGCTCAAGTTATTATTTTATTAAAACACAGATTTAAACTAATGATGACACAACACTCAGTAAACAGTCACGTCTTCCTGTCAGTCGTCCAATAACTGCTGCGTCTCAGATTCATTTACATATTTAACATATTGTAATAATGGCTGGTTTATTTTATTATGTTCAAAATTGTTTTCAATGAAAAGTTTTACTGTCGCTTTAACTTTGTAGGATATTGATCTGTGTTCGTAATGATTGACACATTTCAGCCACGTTGTATTGACGAGGTGATTGACAGTTAAATTTGTCTTTTATTTTATTATATTTATTATATATTTATTTTTTTCTCAGCTGATGTTTAAACGTGTTTTCTGAATGTTTTCTGCTTTTAGTTTCAGGGAGATGAGTTGTTAAAAACACAGATGATGGAGATAAAAAACAAAGAGTGAATATTAAACTTCCAGAAAAAACAAAAACATCCAGCATGCTTCAGCTGGGAGGCGAACCAGTAAGAACCAATTCAGGACCTGGACCCAGAAATGTTCCATAGTCAAAGTGTAACACTAGTCCACACACACACACACACACACACACACACACACACACACACACACACACACACACACACACAGGTGTAAGGTAACTCGTCTCCTTGTATCCGATCAATTATTGATGAAAGCTTCCTCTCTGACTTGGTTCGTTGTGTGACTCGTCTTCTTCACTCCAGCTGGTGAAAATGACTTCTGATCAGCTGATTGACGATTACACTAAATCAATAATGTGTTTGATTGACAGTTTGGCAGCTTGGACCCGGCAGCTGCTGGTCTGAGTCGTGAGGAGAGATTCTCCGAGATCGTCAAAGATTTTGAGCTGCAGTGTCGGGTAAGAGTGTGACAGAGAGGGAAGTTAGGTCTGTGTTCTGACTGAGCTGAAGACGCTTTCATGTCTGTTTTGTTTGTGCACCTGAACGCCTCATGCTGGTTCAACAGAAAATCAAGGTGAGAACAGGTGTGTGTGTGTGTGTGTGTGTGTGTGTGTGAACAGGAGCCACATCGCTGACGGCAACGTTACGTGATGAAAACTGTTGTTAATGTTCCAGTTTGTTCTGCTGCAGCTGTTTCTTTAATTTATGAGATATTTGTGGATGAAATGAAAGAAGCTGATTATTGAAGAATGAACTGTGATGATCTGAATCAGAACTGTGATCGACTTTATTTGTTCATGATGTCAATGATAGTTTCTGTTTTAAAGGTTTTATTATATTGTGTGTTTGCTGCGATACATCTTTTATCTTTTAATCATGACTCTAGTATTTCAATAAAAAAAGTGTGTGTGTGTGTGTGTGTGCGTGCGCGTGTGTGTGATGCGTTCAGGAGCTGCGGGACAGAAACGATGAGCTGAGCTCAGAGTTGGAGCTGCTGAAGAATCAGAAGAGCGACAGGAAGTCCAGGCGATCTGCAGCAGGCGACCGGGCGCTGAGCTGGACCGAACAACGCTCCGTCAGCGCCGAGTCAGATTCTGGTAACACAACAAGAACACAACAGCCTCCAACAACACACCTGCGCTCGACAGAACTGTTCTCACTACAGTCCTTCAGCTAGAGAAGCTTCAAGGTCCACCTCTTAAAAGTTCAGCATTATTTGCTGATTTCATAATAATCATAGAATGAATAATTATAGATAATTAAAGAACTTTGTTATTGATTTCTTGTTGTTTGTGGGTTTTGTTGTCTGTAGAAACGGTTTGTTGTTTTTCCTGTTGAGCAGAATCTGATGAGACGAGACTGTTCTGACGTCCACCTGCATTGTTAGTGTAGTTTGAAAGGAACAACAGCTGTCAGTGAAAAGTATTTTAACAGGAAGTCAGTATCTGCTGAACAGGTTTGAACTGTAGACACGCCCACTGACACACACACACACACACACACACACACACACACACACACTCCCAGGTGTGCAGGTTTCTGTCAGCTTACAGTCTCATCATGTCTCTCAGTGAGTCTCGCAATTTTTCTGCTTCCTGTCTGAAAATGTCTCTTAGTGTGTGTTTGCAGTGTGTGTTACAGTGTGTGTTTGTGTGTGTTACAGTGTGTGTTACAGTGTGTGTTACAGTGTGTGTTACAGTATTCGTCTGTTTTTCCCTCAGATGAGTCGGACATGAAGCGCAGCTCGTCTCCTCTGGTCAGGAAGAAGCTGCAGCCGGCAGACAAAACTGGTGAGAGACACACACACACACACACACACACACACACACACACACACACACACACACACACAGCTGTCAGGGGTTGTTTATCAGAGCATCACTCAGATTGTGACTCCAGGAGAAGCTCGGCGTCGCCTCACAGTCACAGCACCGCCTGGTGGACAGAAGAGGAACTGCAGCCGGATCTTTGTTGAGCTGGTTTCATTATTTCATCATGTGGATAAATGTGATCGATCTCATCAGATGTTTAGTTTCTGTTGTAACGAGGAGTCTTCATGTTAATAAACAGCAACATGTGACACTTCAGTCACGTTACAACAGCACACGGCACATTATTATATAAGTTGTGTTTAAATGTCTTCACTTATTGAACGGACTTTACAACAAGACACTTTTGATCATCTGATCAGAGCGACACGTCCAGAACGCTTCAGAAAACAAACAGGAGGCAGAAGTTGTGTAGTTCTGCTTCATGAGGTTAACGTCCGTCTCTGTCCTCCTGTCCGTCTCAGCTCTGGGTTCATTGGACTGCGGTTCTGGTCCTGCTGTCAGTATCCAGACTGAACTGGCTCTGGAGCAGCTGGAGCAGAAACACAACCAGGAGCTGCAGCAGCTGCACATCCAGCTCGACACACAGGTGACGCAGCACACACGAGTACGAGCAGGTTCAACACAGACTGTTTAAAGTGACTTATTAAACCTCCTCCTCCTGCTCCTCCTCCTCCCTCCTCTTCCTCTCCTCCTCCCTCTCCTCTCCTCCTCTTCTTCCTCCTCCCGCTCCTCTCCTCCTCCTCCTCCTCCTCCTCCTCCGTCCTCCTCCTCCTCCTCCTCCTCCTCCTCCCTCTCCTCCTCCTCCTCCTCCCTCTTCTCCTCCTCTTCTTCCTCCTCCCTCTCCTCTCCTCCTTCTCCTTCTCCTCCTCCTCTTCCTCCTCCCTCTCCTCCTTCTCCTTCTCCTTCTCCTCCTCCTCCTTCTCCTCCTCCTCCAGATGAACTACTATGAACGCAGTCTGGAGCTGATGAGACAGAGCATGGAGGTCGAGCGTAAAGACATCTCTCAGGCCTTCAAGGTAAAGATAAGAGCGTCTCGTCTTTAGACTCTTTAGTGAGCAGACCGACCCTGAAGTCTTATGACAGAATAAATACTGCACATAGAAACACAGAACTGCTGAGCCAGCTGGTTCTGAGGCGTCTCAGCGGCCCGGCTGGTTGAGTGTGTGTCCTCGCTGCAGCGACCCGGGTTCCAGTCATCTCTCCATGCTGTCTGGTCAATAAAGCCATGAAAGGCCCAAAAATACTTACGCTGATTGTTTGTCGGCTGTGACTCGGTTTTGTTATCAGAAGGTTTCTGGTTCAGTTCCCCTGGTCAGAACCCCAAACTGGTTCTGATGTGCTGGATCGGCACCATCGGTGTGTGAATGTTTGAATTACTGCAAGTCATTTTGAACAAAGCGTCTGATAAATGTAAATGTTCGGTCGTTTTCCGTCCGTCAGATGGAGATCAGCGAGCTGGAGGAGCAGAAGACTCAGGTGGAGCAGCAGGTGAAGCAGCTGAAGGAGGCGCTGGACAAACTGCAGACTCAGATCCAACGTGGAGGAGGAGGAGGAGGGTGGAGCAGCGAGCAGGAGCGCAGGTGAGGAGGGCGACACGGCAGAGCAACTGGTTACATATGAAGATGAATGTCGGAGGCTGACAGGAAGCTGTCCTCACAGAACAGAACTAATCCAACAGCAGAGACACGTGATGTTCTGACCCGTCACTGCTTCATGAGCGCTCTTTAGAAGAACGTGAATTCAAGCTTGATTCTGAAGAACGGGTCCAGATGTTGGAGTGAGAAAAGAATCACAGCGTCCTTCCTCCGACATCTTCATCTCAGATCAGAGTCTGTAGCTTCTGAGTGTTTCTGATATTTTGTCCCTCCTGCCTCAGCTCCACACCTGCTCTTGTTTTCCCAGGATGCAGCGGGAGCGGGCGGAGCTGGAGCAGAACTTTGCCAGAGAGATCAGTAACCTGGTCCACAAACTGAGTGCTGAGAAGGACCAGCTGGAGGCCGAGCTCAAGCTGAAGATGGACCAGGAAGTGATGGTGGTCAGGTGGGTGATGACATCACAGCGTGTCTCTGTTCAGGGAGGTGAATCCTGCAGTCGAGACGTTTACAGTTACAGGTGTAGCTTTTAACTCAGTTAGAAAGTGAAGATGATCATCATCATCACAGATCGTCTTTAAACAGGTTTGTAAAAGATGATGGATGTGTGATCATGTTGAACTTCAGCGTCTTGAATAGTTAAAATATACTGATGCAGCTTTAAGATGAATTTCATTAAGTATGAAAAACATCAGGGCACCACAGGTGTGTGTGTCAGGTGTGTGTGTCAGGTGTGTGTGTCAGTATCTACATGTGAACACTGTATCAGGGAGGAATCGGAGCAGCAGTTCTCTCAGATGAAGCTGCAGCACGCTGAGGGTCAGCGCCGCCTCCTCCACCAGCTTCAGTTGGAGCGTCAGAGGCTGCAGGAGCAGAGAGGATTCTGGGAGAGCCGGCTCACCCAATCACAGCAGGAGAAGCAGCGGTGTGAGGAGAGAGCTGGGGAGGAGCAGGCCAGGATCAGCTCAGAGAAGAAGAGGGTGGAGGAGCAGAAGGAGGAGGAGGTCCGTCAGCTGAAGGAGCAGGTCTCCATTTTACAGGAGCTCATACAGAACTCCCATCTGCACATCAGCCAATCAGAGGCCAGTATAGAGGAGCTCAGACAGCACTGTGGTCAGCTGGAGGACGACCTGAAAGCTTCTCGTGGACGATGTTCTGAGCTGGAGGCCCGGCTGCAGGAGGCGTGCACTCAGCTGCAGGAGAGCATCTCCTTCCTGGAGTCTCACGAGGTTTTAAACAGACGCCTCTCTGCGGAGAAGAGCTCTGCGGAGGAGGAGCTACAGCAGGTGAAGACCAGGGAGGAGCAGCTCCTGGTCCAGGTGAACCAACTGAAGGAGGAGCTGGAGAACCTCCAGGCCGCCTCCGACTGCATCCTGCAGGACCGGGAGGTCGTGGCCGACAACTGCAGCCGCCTCTCCAACGCCTTCGTCCAGCAGCAGGCGCAGCTGAAGGCCAGAGAGCAGACGGTCTGCGCCCTGAGAGCAGAGCTGGAGGCCAAAACTGAGACTCTCTCTAGACTGACTGCCGAGCTGGACCTGCTGAGGACGGACCGAGAGAGGCTGATCCAGGACCTGAAGGACCAGGCCATGGCTGTGGACACCCTGCAGCTGGAGCTGGACGGAGTCTCTGAGGAGCTAGACCGGAGGAGGAGCACCCGAGGAGGCTCTGCAGGAGGCGCTGAAGCTGGAGCGGACCAGGACCTCACAGCTCCGGGCCGGTCTGGATGAGGAGAAGGAGGAGGTCTGTCGTCTGAGCCAGGAGAACGGGAGCTACATCCGGCTGGTGGACCAGCTCTCCACCCAGATTGTAGAGATGGAGGAGGAGATCTCCACGCTCAGAGACCACCTGAGAGAGATCAGCTGCCAGCTCAACGACACCGCAGACCTGGTCCTGGACCTCAGGAGGCAGCTCAACGCCAAGACCAGTGAGGTGGACCGGCTCCGGGCAGAGGTGGCGGACGGTGCTTGTGTGCTACGTCAAGCGAAGGTCTCATCTGATCAACATCAGAGTGAAGTTCAGCAGCTGACCGACCGGCTAGAGGAGAAGGACGCGGAGCTGGACCTGGTCCGACAGCAGCTCCTCCAACTGCAGCAGAAGATGCAAAACTCCCAGAACCGGCTGAGTGTGGCTGAGGAGCAGTTTGAGCAGGAGAAGAGGAGGATGACGCAGCAGCTGATGGAGCTGGAGAAGCTGGTCCTGGTCCTGGAGGAGGTGATGGACCCAGCCAGTCCACACAGGTTTGTGGAGCATGAGACCGACTCAGAGACCCGAAACCTGGTCCGAATGATGACTAACCTCCATCTGCCGCCGCGCTTTAAACTCTGAATCACTAACTGCATCGATCATGTGACTGAGACTGTTCTCACCGCAGGTAGAACCGCTGATCAGCCGCCCACAATGCACTGCTGCAGGCTGTCTGAAGTCTGATTGGCTGTCTGATTTAACTCTTCACCTCATCTCTAACCCAATGACAACCGCATGACAGACTCCATGTTTGTGTGTCATCCGTCCGTCATCATGTTGTCTTTGTGTTTGTCTGTTTTCTTTTAAAGCTTCATTTCTGTGTTGATGAAACTGTTTCATATCAAACAAACTCTAAATGTAACATTTCTTCTGTTAGTTACAGATTTAGGCCTCAGTGAGCTTCAGATAACAAACATGTGACGTGTAACAGTGAGGAAAGATTAAATTAACATCTGTGCTTCTGAAAGAGCTGCAAGAAGTAAAGACAGCCAAGATCCAATCAGTGATCAATGATCAGTGATCAATGATCAGTGATCAATGATAAACAGGAGTAATTAGACACCCGGAGATTGTTGGTCGACGATCCAACAAGCTCTCTGTTTAAAACTGATCTTTGAATGAAGAACTTTATTAATGATTTATAAAATAATCAACACATTAACTTCTGCAGATTAATTTCAGTCTTACATTCATCATTTTCAGTAACATGAATCGTTGGTTCAGCTGACTGACGCTCTGGAGATTTGTTTGAGGTTTGTCAGTTTGTCTCTGACCCGTGTGGGTTCGGTCCTGCAGGACCCAGCTGGAGGAGGTTCGATCAGAGAACGGAGCTCTTCAGGAGCGACTGAGTGTCCTGCAGCAGGAAGTCCAGAACCTGGAGGACCACGTCGCCAAGAAGAGGTGAGACAGAACAGTTTGATCTGTCAGCAGGTGATGTTCGACTCTGATTGAAATGTCATGAGGATGAAGTCGAACAGGCTGAGACACAAAATCCCACAAGAGAAGCAAATGATAGGTCAATATATAATATAATATATAATATAATATATAATATAATATATAATATATCAGAAAGTTGTAACCTCCTTCTCTCATCAGAAAACAGTATCATTTGACAGCAGCTCTGGTTCTTGATGGACTCTACATTTAATTCTGTGGTCAGTAAACGACAAGAGAAGCAACCTGAATAATCCTGCTTGTTCTTCTGTCAGGAGGAAACTGGAGGAGATGGAGAGAGAACACGACCGGAGCAGAGAAGAAGAGGAGAGGCTGCACAAAGAGGTGAGAAACAAGACGCTGAGACTCTGACCTTTGACCTCTGACGCCAAACAGACTGTTACATTTCTTCTTCTCCTCCAGAACTCCAGATATCGTGAGGAGGTTCTGGATCTGAGCAGCAGGAACCTGCAGCTCAGCAACGACAATGCCGAGCTCAGCGCCCGTCTCCGTGGAGACCAGGAGTCGGTCCGGATGCTGCAGGAGCGCCTGGCGACGGTCTCCAAGGAGCAGGAGGAGGAGGGGGCTTCGGTGAGCAACAGCACATCACTTTTTACTTTTTTTCTTTTACTTTTGAGCTTCTTCAGCATCTGCAGAGGCTCAGGACGTATCAAAGATGGCGTCTTCTGTCTGGTCAGACTGAGATGTTGTGTTTCAGGTGCGGCGGCTGCAGGATGCAGCTCTGCAGCAGGAGAGAGAGAAGATGCAGCAGCAGGCGGCTTGGACGCAGGAGACACAGTTACTGGAGAGAGAGCTCAGCTGCTGCAAGGAGAAGGTACAAACACACCCACATCTTCTTATAGATCCATGAGGAGGTGTGCTGACGGCAGATAGATTTATATTTAGTTATATTTTCCTCAGGTGGGTCGTCTCTCAGAGCTGGAGGCGGAGCTCAGCAGTGTGACTCTGAAGCTGCAGTGGTTGGAGGCAGACAAATCCAAACTGCTGAGAGAAGCTGAGGACAGAAACAACAAGGTCCCCACTCACAACCCGCCAAAGTAAAAGCACAGAGTAACGAGCTCAGACAGTTTCCTCACTGTGATGTTTGTCTCCATCAGGTGGAGAAGCTGCAGCAGTCGCTCCTCTCTCTGGAGTCAGAGACCGAGCTGCTTCGCTCTCAGCTCCACGCCGTCAATCAGGAGAAACTCGGCCACGCCCAGGAAGTGAGCGACCTGCAGAGGAAGCTGCAGGTCGCTCAGAACAAGGTCAGTCCGGAAAATACTAAGTGTGAAGGTGGTGGAGCTCCTCCACATCTGATCCTGTAAACACAACATCTCTGTGGTTAAAGCGTCACCAGCCGTCACATTCACAGCCTCCTGTATTCATCTTCAGGTGGAGGAGTTGGAGAGCAGCGTCAGGAAGCTGGCGAGGGAGAAAGAGGAGCTCCATCAGGCTCTGGAGGAGCAGGAGGAGCAGATCTCCATCACTCTGCAGGAGGAGACCCACAGACTGAGAGTCCAGAACCAGGAGCTCCAACACAAGGTACCAGATCCAGACCGGTCTGAATGTGATCCAGATAAGAGAGGATTCATGTGAGTGATAACCTGTTGGTGTTTTCAGCTGACGGAGCTGCAGGTTCAGGGTCTGGAGGTCCACAAACTGACCCAGGAGCAGCAGAACCTGAAGAACAAACTGACGGAGCTGGAGGTGGCGAGGACGCAGGCTCAGGACCAGGTGAGGACCACAGCTGAGAAACAGATCAGATCCTGAACACCGAGAGCAGAGTTTAAATCCAGAACACGTGTTGATGTGTGCAGGCGGTGCAGGCCGACACCACCCTCAGTCTGGTGCAGGCGCAGCACGTGAGGCAGCTGCAGGAGGTGCAGGAGCGGGCGGGTGACGGCTGCAGGGAGCAGGTGGAGCTGCTGCAGGCCCGACTGATGGAGGAGCAGAGGAGGAGTCAGCAGCTGGAGGAGACGCTCAGGCTTCAGGCCCAGCAGAGCTGCTCCCAGATCACCACCAAGCAGGTGAACACAGAGGTCAGAGGTCACGGGTCAGCACCGGAGACTGTTAGCAACATGCTAATGTTACGTTCACTAGCAGACTCACATTAACTTTCATCAGGCTGGGCTGAACTTTCTCTGTGTGTGTGTGTGTGTGTGTGTGTGTGTGTGTGTGTGTGTGTGTGTGTGTGTTCAGGATCAGTACGAGAAGGCGATGTTGGCCCTGCAGGAGAGGATGGAGGAGCTGGAGACCAAACTGAAGGGGGTCCGGCTGGTCCTGCAGGAGAAAGTCCAGCAGCTGAAAGAGCAGGTCAGAGACCGCTTCTGATTGGACACTCAGCCTGTCCGCATACTTCTGGCCGTAGTGTGACGTGTTGTTGTGTTTGTGTCGCCTGCAGCTGTCGAAGAACACGAAGTCAAGCGTGCTGCTGAAGGATCTGTATGTGGAGAACTCTCAGCTGATGAAGGCGCTGCAGGTCACCGAGCAGCGGCAGAAAAAAGCAGAGAAGAAGAACTCACTGTTGGAGCAGAAAGTCGGCGCGCTCAACAAACTGCTGAGAGAGATCGTCCACGCGTCGCTCGCCACGTAGCTGCTGAACAAACAAAAAACCACCTCAGAGAACTGTGACACGGACGCTGGCCTGAGGGCGGTTTCACTAAAGCAGCTTCAGGACAGAGGGTTAGCCTAGCTTAGCACCAAGACTGGAAGCAGAGGGAAACTGTTAGCCAAAAAGATTCAATATGAGCCTCTGGGGCCACCGTAGTTCATTGTGATCATTTATATTCGACAGGTGTAAAGATGTGTTCATGGATCGTGGAACAAACGTCAGTGCAAGCAGACGTCTCTGCATCATGACGTGATTTCCACCAAACTACATTCAAATTATCATGAATTTTAATTCACTGGTGAGAAGCGAACCAGGTGAGACGTTGAGGAGCAGTTTGACTCATCACAGGTGAAGGTGTGTCAGGGTCAGTGTGTGATGAGTCATCAGCAGCCTCACCTGTAACGACACCCATTCACCAGGTGCATGTGTCTGTTGTTCTCACTGAAGCTGCTTTACAGAAACTGAACTTTAGATTCTTTACAAAGACAAAGGAAAACCAGTCTGACCACACACACACACACACGTCTGAAGTATTTCAGCCATGAGGGTATTAATTATGATTCTTTGTTTTATATATTTTTATTGTTATTTTTGTATTTCTGTGAAGTCAGAGTTTTGCTGCTGTCCTCGTCACATGTTCAGTTCCCTGTTTTCCCCTCAGAGTGAGACCTCCATCACTCAGCTCTGATTTCCTGTTTCAGGTACAACAAACCAAATCTCTAACACACACACACACACACACACACACACACACACCCCTGTCTGTGGACGATGTCATCATTGTATTCTGACCTTCATGTATGATAATGATGTAAAGCCACATTAAATTATCTGTTTTTAACACTGGGTTTGGTTGTGAAGTCTCTGAGGAGTCAAACAGCAGCGACTCAGTGTTGAGTAACTGCAGGATGTAACTAGTTACTTTCACCACTTTGTTCCTAATGAAGTTTCGCTTCTAAACTTTTCTTTGATTAAACGACAGAACCTGAAGGCAGCAGGAGAAAGTCACTAGATGAACTTAATCAAACTGTTGTGACGCACATTGTCAGGATGGCGAAGCTGCTTTCTACTCAGAGAGGAATATTATAGTTTTTACTCGACTGCTTTAGTAAATGTTAAGATTTAGACTTTACGTTAAACAAACCGTCCTGCTGTAGATGAACACGGAGGTTTGGTGGTCGGCTGATTATCCTGAATGTTAGTTTGACTCGTCTTCACCAGGATCCATTCAAAATGTGTCCATTTGATTTTTATGAATAAAATAAAAGAATGAAGGTTTTGAAGCTGAAACATTAAACAGAAACGTGACGACACATTTAGACAAAGAAATATTTTATTGTTGCATCAGAACAAAACTTTCAAACAGGTGTTGTGTTCAGGGACGATGGGACATTTGAGTGCTGATACCAAACATTTAGCAGTCTGATCAGTGATCGGATGGATCCGTCGTCAGGACATGACGTGCTCCAGGACGCCCTGACGAATCAGCTGCTCACATTTCCACCGCGGCAGGAAGTGCTGCGGACAGAGAGGTGGATGTTCAGATGACGACTTCCTGTTCGACTAACGAAGCTGCTGATTAATCAACATGTCCGACAAGCAGAACTAAAAAACTACAGACTCAAAGACAGAAACAAGGCCAGTACACAGAAACTAACAAAGAATACACTTAAATATAATAAAGTATTAAAGTGCCTTACTACTGTGTATAAAGTAATGAAACAGTGATGTAAAAAACAAATTAAACAGTACTCGAGTAAAAGTCTTAGAGTATCTGATGTTTAAAGTATGAAAAGTATCAGTGAAGTCACTGATTATATAAGTATATTATAATATTATATTTATAAGTATATTACATGTATGTATAAACTGGGTCAGCTGATCATCACAATCACTGTTTTTATCTGATTGATGAGAAAATCAATGTATAAATGTGATGCAGCATGTAATCTGTAAAGTAACTAGTAACTAAAGGTATCAGATACATGAACAACGTACAAGATTTTCCTATATTAGTATAAAGTAACAGAAATACTCAAGTTAAACATTTTCAAAATGTTACTCAGGTAAATGTACTTAGTTACATTCCATCAGCGGCATGTGTTATTAAATCTGCCTTCTGACAGCAGAAGAAGAAGCATCAGCTTCCTGTCTCACCTGACTGTTCTTCTTCAGCAGGATCACCGTCCCGTCATCGATCTCGAACTCACCGTGATCCTTCAAACACCTCACCTGATGACATAATGATGATGTCACAGTCACATGATCAAAGTCAGGCTTGAAGTTTTACATAAAGAACATAATTTGTAAAATAACTACAGCTGTCAGGTAAATGTAATGGAGTACAAGTAGAAGTACTCCAAGTGTTGTGAGGAGTGACGCCTCACCTCGATGTAAAGACTCTTTGGAGGCTTCATGTCCTGAGTGATGTCCAGACCTTCACCTGCACCCAGAGAGCGCATGAAGGAGGCCAGAGACTTCTTATACTGACTGAACCACTGCACCTGAACGCACCACACACACACACACACACACACACACACACACACACACACACACACGATGACTCTTCAGGTGTGAAACTTAAGTAGCCTCTCACATGTTTACGTCTGAATCACCACCAGAGGTTTCTTCACATGATTCAACAGGAAGTGATGTCACACTCACCTCCTCTGCACACATGTGGAAGCGGACGTTGGCGGGCAGCACGCTGCCGTACTCCCAGCGCAGAGCTCTGATCCTCAGCAGCCGGTCGTATCTGAGGGGACAGAAACATCATTATTATCTTTAATAAACAAAACAACACACAGGTCATGTGATGCTCAGGTGAGCAGGTGAGCAGGTGTGAGGTGGTTACAGGTAGGCTGTGAGGCAGCGCTGGTTCCTCAGCAGGCAGCAGTGACGCAGTTTGATGGAGGGAATCAGCTCAGCTCGACCTTCAGACTTCGCCTCGTTACTGAAGGAAAATTAGATTTTAATTATTTATGATTTTGATTTGTCGACTTTTAAAATATGACATAAACAAAGTGATTCGAAGGAGAGAACACAGCACGATGAAGACAGTATTAGTAATATTAATAACGTTCAGATGGTTGAGGAGGAACTGAAGACTCAGCTCACATTTATACATCTGTAATAATGATGTGACGTCATCTGAACGTTTGATTCTAATTAAGCAGGTAAACTGGAGTCAAACGCTCATGAAGACATTTAAAGAAAACTCCAGCAGTATTAAACTACAGATGATCGGAGTCATCTTCTCTCTCTAACACAAACACAATAATTGATCATTTCACGTCTGTTTTCAAAATGTTTGAAATAATCTGTAATTATTTCACCCAAACACCATTAGAAGAAAAAACGGAGACAAAATTACATAAAAGAGGTCAAACTGACTGAACTTTAACCTCAAATACAAACCTAATGCTGGTTCATTAATATAAAAACTCTCTGGACTCACACATCAGTCTGGTTCTGTTCATAAAGAGCCTCCATCTCCTGCAGAACCTGTCGGAGTCCATCCTCCTGAAACAAGAAAATTAGACTTTATGAAACCAAACTGAGTTCTCTAGAACCGGAAGCTTCCGGTTCTGCTGATCAGAAGACCTGATATTTCAATCCTGACTTTAAAGTGTCTGAAAGTTGTTCAGGAGAAAGTAATTTTGCTGAATCCGGACTCGTTCAAAACTCTGCCTACTTTATGTTGACTTCATTATTATTATTGCTTACCCGAAGTGAAACATGAGCAGACGCATTTATTACTTTACATTAACAGCATCGGGGTGATTCGGCACTGACAGTATATGATTCAGCACCAGGCAGCGACAAATCATGAAGAATATCCACTCTGTTATCTTGCTTTATTTCGACTTGTTGTGCATTTTACTAGAATTGAAGTCGTCAGTTTTTGACTGTGGTTTGGTGAATTTGGTTAGTGCCGAAATGCGATCGACTTCCTCCTTCTTCTTTACAGCTGTTGCGAACATGAATAAGACGTGTGTGTGTCGTTTGATCGGAAAGAAAACATTAAAACATTAGATTTTTAGATGAAGACCGCAGCGTCTGAACAGCAGATGGTTAGCGGGGTCACTCACGTTAAAAGCGGGCAGCTGTCCGTCGCTCATCCGCTGAAGCTCTCTGATTAACTCGATGGCTTTCTCACAGAACATCCCGACGCCGCCGAGCACAAACACAGCGAGCAGGAAATAAGAATAAAGTCTTTATTCGGCCATAAAAACTCTGACTGTCACTTTGCAGCTCTGCTCGGTTTCGCGGCAAAATCGGAGCTCGGGTGTTATGATCACGTGACGAGATGACGCGAAGCTCCGGCTGCCGTGTAGGGACAAACATTGCGCTAGCGACTCGAGCTTCGTGCTGAACATTTAAAACTCTTTATTTAAGGCAGCCATGTTGTGACGCCGCTTCATATCTACCGGACTGAGAGGTAAGAGTGTGTGTTTAAGTTATGGTGACAGTTTTCTGTGGAGAAACGCAGTTACACGCTGTAACATCATCGTTTTTAGCATTGCCATGTTCTGACTTCCGGTTAGCAAACAGCGCAGCAGCCGGTTAAAAATAAACCCGTCCGACAGGTTCCACTGCCGGCAGAGAACCTCCGCGTCCAGACGTGAATACTGACTCTGTGTTCATAAACAACTGTAAAAAAGTGTCAAACGTGTGTTTTAGTGAATTAGCTTCGCTGCTAACTTATTTGCTCTGTCTAATGCTGCATTCAAGAAACACTGGACCCAAGAAATATGTCCCCAGAATGGTAAATATCTGTTTCAGGGTTATTTGTGTTTTGACATTTACAGCTACTTACTTTTGACTTTTTGTAGTCAAATGTACTTTTTGTAGTCAAATGTACTTTTTGTAGTCAAATGTAGTCAAAGTAAAAGTCAAAATGGACAGCATGGACGCGTTGTGTTCAATGTCGCGTTCACCTGATAGAAACTTTGACGTTGAAAGTAACGATTCAGGTGTTTTAACAGTACATTGTAGCTTCTCCACACAGGCGGTGTAATGTGATGAATGAAGTACTTTTACTCAATTACTGTCCCAGTCTCGGTCGGATGGTCTTATATGATATGATGCATTGTTGAAGATTAAGTGATAATACTTCACAAGGCTTTGAATGAATGACTTCGTTTTCAGAGAGGTAATAGTACTAATACCTAAGTAAATAATCTTAATACTTTAGGACTGGAGAAGAAGAGATCACTGGTATCGGACCAGGATTCATTAACAGGTATAGCCGGATAAAAGGTCAGATTATTGCGTCCCTACTGCAGATCTAATGAATTATGTTTATTTTTTGTCTCAGCTGTTTTCTGTTTTAGTGAAGTGCGTTATTATTTCCGTTATTTGGTTTGCTCTGTAGTTAATTACTCCCAAAAAGCCTCTCGTGATTATATGTTTAACGCAAGCGCCCGAGCTTCACGTGAAGGCACCATGCACTACTTAATTTTTTCCGGTTTTGTTTTGGTTGTCGTTGCTCCGACGCTCCCAGGGGGCCGTGGACGCATCACGGCGAGACCACATGTTTGTGTTCCTGCGCTGTGATTGGCTGCGGCGGCTCGGCGCTGATCAGCGGCTCTCTGCGGATCTCAGTGCAGGCAGTGAGCTCGAGGCACAGCGGGGACTCAGCTCCGTCCTCACCGGCTCTCAGCGCTCCACCGCCCGGCCAGCTAACGGCCTCCTCCCCGCTGACAGGCCCGCAGTGACGGCTCGTCCTTCAGCCGCTCTTCCTCCGGTTAATGTTCGGTTGTCTGTCGTTTCCAGTGATGAGAAAGCGGAACAACTCGCTGACTGCGGAGCATGACAGCGGGACCACCGGCACTCTGCTGGACAGCGACCCGGACCTGAAGCAGCGTCCCGGCAGGGAGGCAACGGGGCCCGCAGCGGGCGGCCGGCAGGGCCCGGGAGAGGAGGGCAGCATGGGGAAACCGTTCAGGAGGTAAGACCCGGACCGGGACCGGGACCGGGACAGGTGTTGGCACCTGGACTGTGTATCCATCAGTTTGTATGAGTACACTAACATTGATGTGTTGATTAGACAACATGATATTCAAGTGTGAATAAAAGCGTCGGTTCGGACAACAGTCAGAATTCTGAGCTGAGAGAAGAACTGAAGATCGGCTCCGATCAGAACCGAACCGAACAGAACAGAACAGAACACAGTCAGTGACATTCAGATGTGGATAAAATAATAAAAACATAAATAATGAACTTTGAAAACTTAAATAATTGAAACATGGAACTGAATAAAGTCCCGAATGTAAAACCTCAAGAAATATTAAAATGGAAGAAATCATATAAAATATTTATAAAAAGAAAAATTTAAATCAGATTTTATTTTTTCATTTTAAGCAAATCTCAGTATTGATTTAGTTTTGTTGATTTATTTATTGTAATACTGGACCCTGGTTGATGAGCAGGGCAGGATTCTGTCAGTACATGCTGCAGTGGACCGGTCCGACTGGTCCGACTGGAAGCTGCTGATCCCCCTCACAGTGACACAGTGACATCATCACTGTACCTGGACAGGTGCTGGTGCTGCACATCGGTGTGACCGCCTCGCTGACAGTTTGTTGCTCTGCTGTGTTTTCATCCACTCGTCTGCTCGCTGAGCTCGACGCTCGGCTCAGCTTCCAACAGTCGCTGTGAGATCTCAGCCACAGTTTCTGCTGTCGTCCCAACAGACTTCAGAGCAGCTTCACTCCGTCCTGCTCACTCCACCGTGACTCATGCTTCTTATCACTCACTCATCCAGACAGTTTTGTGTTCTGTGTTGTTGTGAGGAGCATAAAGAGGACGGATCATCCTGATTTACAGCCCCGACATAAACAATGAAATGAAGACTGTTGAATCTTTTGTCCAGCAGCTGTCCAGAGACGTTCAGCTGGCTTTGAATGAGCGGAGAAACACTCTGCATGACAGTTTGTCCACTCGAGAGCGCTGACGGCTTCATCTGTACGCCTGATTTAAACATCTGGCTGAAGAACACATCTAATGGATCCACATCAGGAACGTTTGGCTGAAACTTCGTCATCGCAGTTTTCAAATTATTTAAATGTCGGCCTAAAAAATTCATCGAGTAGTTTCTCATTGAGACGTTTGTCCAAACTGGTAAACGTTTATTTTCTGAGACTCTACTTCAGCTGTGGATCCACGTGTTGTTGTTTTTGCTCACTGGGCCCAACCAGGAAATAGTCACGTCCCTGAAACTATACAACCTCTTCAGCTTTTGTTCTGCCTGAACAAACCAGATCAACACTCGGGTCAGAGAGCTTCAGAGCTGCTGCCACGTGGACCAAACCAGGCTAACAGTTTCCCTTTATGTCCAGTCTTTATGCTAAGCTAAGCTAACCTGACTGTAGCTTCATATTCAGCCTAGTACTTTAATACTTCAAGTAAATGTTCATAATAATACCTGCATACTTTTATTGGAGTAACATTGTCAGTGCAGGACAGTTCTCACAGGGCAGCTTCGGTGACAGGTTCTGTCCACGACCCGCTCTGTGGTCGTTTGTGGATATTTCTGGACACAGAACCACGCGGTCGCTGTGATGCGCTGCAGTCCACGGCGTGTAGAGGTTCTGTGTCTGGACACATTCAGAGGAAACAAACACTCGTCAGTTCATCTGAACATCAGCATCATTTCTTTGTCCCTGGATCTTATTTTGGTAGTTCTGTCCTCCTTCCTGTTTTCTTCACACTGTGTTGCTGACACGATGTGACCGTGAGTCCCTGAAGGCAACATCAGGTCAGACCATCAGACAGGAAGTGAATAAACAGTTGAACCCAGTTGACTAAACTGATTCATCATCAGACTGCAGAGTCACTTCCTGCTTCAGCTTTGACCCACTTCACTCTCCGTAGTTCTTTAAGTTTGCTTTAGAAACGGATATAAATCTGTTTGAGTCTTGACGACCAGACGTGTGAAGCAGAGCTCTGCTGTCAGCTCCACTCTTCTTCTTCTTCTTCTAATCCTCATTAACGACGCACCGCAGCTTAAAGTCCAACAGAAGGTCGACCTGAACGACCGGGTCAGCCGGCTGAAACAGACCAACTGGACACGGAGCAGGAAACACTGAATGTCTTTCAGTTACAGACAACAGATGTGATATAATGCAATAGATTAATAATATATCCAAATCAAAATACAAAATACTGGTGTGAGAAAGTGTATTTCATTAAAATACAAG
This sequence comes from Sparus aurata, assembly GCF_900880675.1. Taxonomy (NCBI): domain Eukaryota; kingdom Metazoa; phylum Chordata; class Actinopteri; order Spariformes; family Sparidae; genus Sparus; species Sparus aurata. The sequence continues at coordinate 31,442,949 of NC_044201.1, forward strand.
TAAGTAATAATAATAAAAAACATACAGAGAGTTTACAGTTTGACAGAAGCTCTGATTAATATTAAGTCATAATTTTGTGTCATTTTGTTTAAAATTCAGTATCTTTGTTTATTCTTTCTGTTGTCGCTCGTGGTGTTGAGTCCACATCACATCATGTCAGTGGTTTAAATATCTTTCATGTTAGTGATTCATAATAATTGATTATCTGACTATTGATTAAAGGACTTATTATTTTCCTCTGTGGTGCCAGAGACGTCTCTACTGAAGCTAGCATGCTAACCAGCTAGCCTCCTGACAGCACTTCAGTTCATGTGGTACTGAAAGTGAGTCTGAAGAGTCTGTTCGGACCAACATGTGGTCCAACACGTCACCCGACACCACTATCACGACCAGAATCAGGCCACCCGACACCGGGACCGGAGCCTGAGGACCGGTTCTGTGTTTGTCCTCTGAGCTCTGTGACGAGACTCGTTAACGTCTCTGTAGACTGAACGTGTCCCGACCTCGTTAACAGACCTGAACTCTAAAATTAGATCTGTGAGGAGAAGAAACAAGGAAGTGATGCGCCGTCTTTAACGAGCAGCTCCGCCTGTTGTTTCTTATTCACATCATTCTTATTAGATACATCAGCAGCGAGGTCACTTCCTGATGCTGAGCTCAGGTCACGAGTTTGATTCCTGTCGTCACGTCGAGAGTGAAAGAAGAAGTCTGAGCAGTCGGACTGAGTCAGCGTCTGACGGCGCCGGAGGAGCTGCAAACCTTTATACACACCGATCAGCTGATCGCTGTGATCAATCGTCGTTTAGATTCCAGACTAAAGAACTCGTTTATTGATCCTTTATTGATCCTCGATCTCAGATCAGAAATCATTTCTGGATCGTTGTCGGGGAAAGTTACTGCTGAAGTTCAAACCAGTCAGGTGAAATAAAACCAGAAGTTTGACAGGTGTGTACTGACCGTGCTCACCTGGTGACTTATCATCATTCACATGAAACAAACTGTTCTGTTAAAGCGTCCGGACGTCTGTGACACTGGAACCAAACTGTTTCACTGGACAGACTGATGACGTGGTTAAGATGGACGCTCGTTAGTTTCCCTGAGTTGATTAATGGACGAATAGTTTCATCTACAAGCTGTTAAACACTTTGATGTGGTTGAATATGGAACGAGCTGAGTGAACTCCAGCTCCTCATCACCTCAACATTAGTTTCCTTTGTTGTTGTTTTTA
>NC_044201.1:31446676-31449592 GCF_900880675.1 Sparus aurata
GATGACGTTAGCTCTGTTAGTGATGATGTTAGCTCTGTTAGCGATGACGTTAGCTCTGTTAGAGATGATGTTAGCTCTGTTAGCGATGATGTTAGCTCTGTTAGCGATGACGTTAGCTCTGTTGGCGATGATGTTAGCTCTGTTAGCGATGATGTTAGCTCTGTTAGCGATGATGTTAGCTCTGTTAGCGATGATGTTAGCTCTGTTTGCTCTGTTAGCGATGATGTTAGCTCTGTTAGCGATGATGTTAGCTCTGTTAGCTCTGTTAGAGATGATGTTAGCTCGTTAGCGATGATGTTAGCTTTGTTAGAGATGATGTTAGCTCTGTTAGAGATGATGTTAGCTCTGTTAGCTCTGTTAGAGATGATGTTAGCTCTGTTAGCGATGATGTTAGCTCTGTTAGCGATGATGTTGGCTCTGTTAGCTCTGTTAGAGATGATGTTAGCTCTGTTAGTGATGTTAGCGATGATGTTAGCTCTGTTAGAGATGATGTTAGCGATGATGTTAGCTCTGTTAGCAATGTTAGAGATGATGTTAGCTCTGTTAACGATGATGTTAGCTCTGTTAGCGATGATGTTAGAGATGATGTTAGCTCTGTTAGCAATGTTAGCGATGATGTTAGCTCTGTTAGCGATGATGTTAGCTCTGTTAGCGATGATGTTAGCTCTGTTAGAGATGATGTTAGCAAGGACTCTGAGGACTCTGGTGAAGCTGTCGGAGCAGTTTAGTCTGTTTTTAGTATTTTATACTCTCTGGAGGAATTCTGATGCGAAAATTGATTTGAACACAAACCTGTTAATGGATCAGAACAGTTGACCCTGTTTCACTGTAGAAACCAACAGAATCTGTTACCTCACGCCTCGTCATCACATCCTTTTACCTGCCTGAAGTGGCGCTCGAGTTGATCTGAACTGGTCAGAACCGGTGCTGTTCGCTTCTCCACTCTGTTTCTTTGCACATTGTGTTACGTTCACCGTACGTGCCTGAAAACAGCCAAAATGTACTTTGCAAACAGTGATGAACGGGCCCTACTACACAGTGCCGTGTAGTAGCAGTAGGTGGCGCTATGGATATGACACAGTATTGATGGTATTCAGGGCGACATCGTATACATGTGTGATGAATTTGGTGTACAACTGTAACTGTATGTTGAAGTTATAAGGACTTGATGCTTTATGGCGAAGCATGAAAATGGACCGCACCATGACACCCACCATGTTTGATGCAGGTGAAAGTTTTTGATAACTTTTCATGTTCAAGGTCTGAGGATGATACTGAGTGAATGTGAAGTCTGTGGTGTTCAATCTGTAGGAGGAGTTCGTTAAAGTACGAGGCATGGAAATGGTTCAAAGTGGGGGTGAAATGGGAAATTTGAATCAAAATGGCTGACTTCCTGTTGGAGTGACAGTTTGGTACCCCGATGTTTTTTGTGCATCTGGTGATGATGCATATGCACACTGAATGTCATTCATACATGTGCATGTAGGAGGCGGGGCTTGGATTGTTAATATTCCAGGGGGCGCTATAGAGTCCGATGGTAACACCTTTCGTCAGCGATCATCAGAAGGGTATTGGCATTAATTATAGCAAGTTTCGTGTTAATCCGACCTACTGATGTGGAGATATAAAATACTTCAATATAAAGACCGCCACCTAGTGGTAATCAGCCAAAATTTAGCACAGAGCCTCAGGGGCTCATGCGGAAGTAGAAACCTGAGTTTGATGTCATTCAGACACACGAATGTGGAGATTTGCAACACTTCCTGTTCTGACCCAAATCTGCAGGAAGTTGTTATTTAATACCTCGTCACTACAAAAACAACAGGAACTGTAGGAATATTTAAGGATATTTAAGGATATTTAAAGGAGTCATTACCCGGAAATCGCAATTTCTCTCGTTAAATCATGCATATTGGTGTTGGACCTCAGTTGAGACTTTCCTGAAAAGCTGGAGTTTGAAAGTGGCTCAGTTTTTTCGCTTTGGCTCTTTTTCCGAACAGGAATAGTGCACAGTAGTGCGCGTTCCTAAAGCAGGAGATTTTGACTCTGCTCCTGTGGTGACGTTACCACAGGAGGCTACTTGCATATTAAGCATCGGCTCACAGCCGTCCTCAGCCAGAGTGAGCACGCCGAATCTGCTTATTTCTCTGTCATTTTCATGCCATACATCGTCACCGCCAGCATTAAAACTCAGGTCTTACATGTAAAACAAGAGTGTGAAAAGTAAGAAGGAAAAAAAAAGAATTCAGACATTCAGAGACGTCCTGCTGTAAACGTGTCTCTTCCACCGTCTCTGCCTCTTCACTCTCCCTTTCGGTTTCCGACTCCAGCTCGTACATAAATGCTTGAATTCCGTAAGGTTCGTCATTTAGTGTGTGCACCATGACAGCGGGCTGTTTATGTTGTGGAGTCTGTGTGCATGCAGGCTCGCCCCCCATTCCGGCTCTGTCCTTCCTGCGGCCAATCAACGCGCGCCTCATTACATATTAATACAATGCACATCCGGACCGGTCAAAACCTCGCGCATAATCTCGCGTGAGAAAGTCGCGGTATGAAAAAGTGTCAGAACAAGCTCTATGTTTGATTTTTTTTTTTTTTTTTTTTTCTAATAAGTTTTAAGAATTGATCCAAAGCGATCCAAGAGGGACTGGATATGTAAAAAACCAGGTGATGACTCCTTTAAGGATATTTAAGGATATTTATGAATATTTAGGATTATTTGGGGATATTTAGGAATATTTCGGGACCTCGCGAGTCGAGAATATTAAAACACAGAAGAAGTCTTGTTTGACGTGCTGCGTGATTAAATGTGTATCAGAACAGAGTCAGAGTAGTAGAGTAATGTCTGAAGCCTCTGCGGCGGTGCTGACTCTGCGGTCCGTCCTCAGGTTGGGTCTGGTGGGGAAGCTGAAGAGG
>NC_044201.1:31450092-31499157 GCF_900880675.1 Sparus aurata
TCGTGATCGGGCTCATAAAACTCCCTGAAATGACTCTTGAAGCTGATGATGGTGTTTTATATCCTGTGAGATGTTTATGAGTACAATTACACATCACATGACGACAGCATGACAACCGGACACAGAACCCGTCCGAGGTCAGCCAGCACAGCAGGTCTGACTGAGTTCTGAGAGGATTCTGGATGTTCAGCTCTGATGTTTTATCAGAACTTGTGTCAAGCAAGACAGACTACCTCGCCGATCATGAGGGAGCCCCGCCCTGAAGGAGACCTGACCTACAGACTGAGACCAGAACCTCATCAGAACTGCTCACTGAGCTAGGAAACCAGCTGAGGAGGCGCATTTTCTCATATGCTTACATATTCTTCTGTACACTTCTGTTTGAAACCAGTCGCCCCATCAGACAGAGGGTGTGCGTGTCTATATGTGTGTGTATATGTGTGTGTGTGTGTGTGTGTGTATATGTGTGTGTGTGTGTGTGTGTATGTGTGTGTGTGTGTGTGTCTCACCTGTCTGCCACCAGGTGTCCACTAAAGGACACCGTCCTTCTCCGACCACACTGTGGAACCAGTGCCAGGCCTCATGGTTGATGGGCTCCCCCACTGCACACACACACACACACACACACACACACACACACACACACACACACACACCGTTGTTCAGTTTCCCCTCAAATCTTCATGTGTGCTTTATTTACATGTATGAAACTGAACTCAGATGTTTTGGATCAGGAGCTCATTAATCCTGTGACGACCCCTCAGATTCACCTGGTGACCCTCTGAGGCCCCGCCTCCACCTGCAGCAGCTCCGCCAGTCACGCGGTGCTGATGGTGCCGCAGCAGTTAGAACCTTTACACTTTATGAGCTGATAATACTAAACAGAATTTTAAATGCGGCACTTTTACCTGTAATGTGGTATTTTATGGTTGTGCTGTGTGAGACCTGAGCATCTTAATACAGTCAGATAATATCTGCTCATGTGCTGATCAATACTCTGAATACTGACATCAGACTAATGTGTGATGTGTGTTAATTCAAATCTGCTCTGAGCAGAGTGGACCTGAGGCCCGATGTCATCAGGACGTTCAGAACAACATGTTAGCGGATCGTGTGACCTGAGCCGAGCGTCCGCAGAGACGAGCGGTCGAACTTCTTCACCCAGCTGTCGTCATACTTCAGCAGCAGACGCAGCGCCGTCGGAGCGCCGTAGAACTGACTGATCCTCAGACGCTGCACCGTCTCCCAGTACCTGCCTGAAGGACCACACACACACACACACACACGCACACGCACACACGCGCACACACACACACACACACACACACACACAGGAGAGGAGAGGAGGCAAAGAGGTAGTTTGATGACATCGTAAAGCAGCGTGGGATCATGGGAGTTGCTGTTTTAATGGTAAACCACCATCACCGCTGATGAAGTCGATCTGATGTGACTCAGACACAAACATTCAAAGTTTCAAAGTCTCTTCACGTTATGTATGACTTCCTTCCTGTCTCTGACATCATCAATGGTAGTTATAGCAACAGGCGGCAAAATGAAACACATATGCACCTGTTTGACCTGTCCTCCTGACGCTCAGCCTCAGCCTCAGCCCTCAGCCTCAGCCCTCAGCCTCAGCCTCAGCCTCAGCCCTCAGCCTCAGCCCTCAGCCCTCAGCCTCAGCCCTCAGCCTCAGCCCTCAGGGTTCGCCACAAAGACGAGGGGTCACATGACCTTGCGATGACTTGTTTTCAGGTCAGAGGTGAACAGGTGAGATAAACGTGCTGCGCTCTAACTGCAGATAATAAACCAACAGGATTAATGAGTAACAGAGCTGAGAGCCTGCAGGGACAATGAAGCCACACTGCAGCCACATTGCAGGAACACTGCAGCCACATTGCAGGAACACTGCAGCCACATTGCAGCCACATTGCAGGAACACTGCAGCCACATTGCAGCCACACTGCAGCCAAATTGCAGGAACACTGTAGCCACACTGCAGGAACACTGCAGCCACATTGCAGCCACATTGCAGCCACACTGCAGCCACATTGCAGGAACACTGCAGCCACATTGCAGGAACACTGCAGCCACATTGCAGGCACACTGCAGCCACACTGCAGCCAAATTGCAGGAACACTGCAGCCACATTGCAACCACACTGCAGGAACACTGCAGCCACATTGCAGCCACACTGCAGCCACACTGCAGCCACACTGCAGGAACACTGCAGCCACATTGCAGCCACATTGCAGCCACACTGCAGGAACACTGCAGCCACACTGCAGGAACACTGCAGCCACATTGCAGCCACACTGCAGCCACACTGCAGCCACACTGCAGGAACACTGCAGCCACATTGCAGCCACATTGCAGCCACACTGCAGGAACACTGCAGCCACACTGCAGCCACATTGCAGGAACACTGCAGCCACATTGCAGGAACACTGCAGCCACATTGCAGGCACACTGCAGCCACACTGCAGCCAAATTGCAGGAACACTGCAGCCACATTGCAACCACACTGCAGCCACACTGCAGGAACACTGCAGCCACATTGCAGCCACACTGCAGCCACACTGCAGCCACACTGCAGGAACACTGCAGCCACATTGCAGCCACATTGCAGCCACACTGCAGGAACACTGCAGCCACATTGCAGGAACACTGCAGCCACATTGCAGGAACACTGCAGCCACATTGCAGGCACACTGCAGCCACACTGCAGCCAAATTGCAGGAACACTGCAGCCACATTGCAACCACACTGCAGCCACACTGCAGGAACACTGCAGCCACATTGCAGCCACACTGCAGCCACACTGCAGCCACACTGCAGGAACACTGCAGCCACATTGCAGCCACATTGCAGCCACACTGCAGGAACACTGCAGCCACACTGCAGCCACACTGCAGGAACACTGCAGCCACATTGCAGCCACATTGCAGCCACACTGCAGCCACATTGCAGGAACACTGCAGCCACACTGCAGCCACATTGCAGCCACACTGCAGGAACACTGCAGCCACACTGCAGCCACATTGCAGGAACACTGCAGCCACACTGCAGCTACATTGCAGGAACACTGCAGCCACATTGCAGCCACACTGCAGCCACATTGCAGGAACACTGCAGCCACACTGCAGCTACATTGCAGGAACACTGCAGCCACATTGCAGCCACACTGCAGCCACACTGCAGCCACATTGCAGCCACATTGCAGCCACACTGCAGCCACATTGCAGGAACACTGCAGCCACACTGCAGCCACACCGCAGCCACATTGCAGGAACACTGCAGCCACACTGCAGGAACACTGCAGCCACATTGCAGCCACACTGCAGCCACATTGCAGCCACACTGCAGGAACATTGCAGCCACACTGCAGGAACATTGCAGCCACATTGCAGCCACACTGCAGGAACACTGCAGCCACACTGCAGGAACACTGCAGCCACACTGCAGCCACATTGCAGGAACACTGCAGCCACATTGCAGCCACACTGCAGGAACACTGCAGCCACATTGCAGGAACACTGCAGCCACATTGCAGGAACACTGCAGCCACACTGCAGCCACATTGCAGCCACACTGCAGGAACACTGCAGCCACATTGCAGCCACACCGCAGCCACATTGCAGGAACACTGCAGCCACACTGCAGGAACACTGCAGCCACATTGCAGCCACACTGCAGCCACATTGCAGCCACACTGCAGGAACACTGCAGGAACACTGCAGCCACACTGCAGCCACATTGCAGCCACACTGCAGCCACATTGCAGCCACACTGCAGGAACACTGCAGCCACACTGCAGCCACATTGCAGCCACACCGCAGCCACATTGCAGCCACACTGCAGGAACACTGCAGCCACACTGCAGGAACACTGCAGCCACACTGCAGCCACACTGCAGGAACACTGCAGGAACACTGCAGCCACATTGCAGCCACACTGCAGGAACACTGCAGCCACATTGCAGCCACACTGCAGCCACATTGCAGCCACACTGCAGGAACATTGCAGCCACACTGCAGCCACATTGCAGGAACACTGCAGCCACACTGCAGGAACACTGCAGCCACATTGCAGCCACACTGCAGGAACACTGCAGCCACATTGCAGCCACACTGCAGCCACATTGCAGCCACATTGCAGCCACACTGCAGGAACATTGCAGCCACACTGCAGCCACATTGCAGGAACACTGCAGCCACATTGCAGCCACACTGCAGCCACATGGCAGGAACACTGCAGCCATACTGCAGGAACACTGCAGCCACAATGCAGCCACACTGCAGCCACAATGCAGCCACACTGCAGGAACACTGCAGCCACACTGCAGCCACATTGCAGCCACAATGCAGCCACACTGCAGCCACAATGCAGCCACACTGCAGGAACACTGCAGCCACACTGCAGCCACAATGCAGCCACACTGCAGCCACAATGCAGCCACACTGCAGCCACAATGCAGCCACATTGCAGGAACACGAGGTCGAGTGTGTGTGTCATTTGTCTGTGAGTGTTGAGTTGTTCTCTTCCGTCTGTGTGCATGGTGTCTGACGGTCACAGTGTCGTGGTCGTGGATCTCACCTGGGTCTGGGTACACAGGTGTGCTCTCAAACAGGACGGTGGTGGCTCCGTTACTCAGCGGGCCGTACACCACGTAGCTGTGGCCCGTTATCCAGCCGACATCGGCCACGCAGCCGAACACGTCGCCGTCACGATGGTCGAACACATACTGAAGAAGAGACGCACAGTCAATCATCTCAACATGGGACCTTAAAGTAACTAAGTACACTCATTCAAGTACAGTTTATCTGACCTTTCTATTTCAGAGTATCTTATACTTTTATACTTGTTATACTTTACTGAGCTAGTTTATAAATTAAGATTATCAAAAAAACATGACGCAGATGAAACGACCTCGACATATTTATTACTTATTACTGATGAGGCCATTCTCACTAACGAGCAGGACTTTTACATGTAATAGAGTATTTCAATACTTTTAGGCAAATAAATCTGATTACTCATCAGTGGAGTAATTGGAGCAAAATTGAACTTAAGCACAGCACTTGAGTACATGTACGTAGTTACATTCCATCACTGGCTAACCACGTTAGCATGCACCCTGTCTGAACCCGTGTGAACGAGGCGAGGGCTAAACTGGTCTGAGATCAGTTAGTGATGTGTTCTATCCTGCAGACTGTGATCACAGCAGAAGAGCTGATGGAGACATCTTTATATCATCAGGAGGAGGAGAGGAGGACTTTATATCATCAGGAGGAGGAGAGGAGGACTTTATATCATCAGGAGGAGGAGAGGAGGACTTTATATCATCAGGAGGAGGAGAGGAGGACTTTATATCATCAGGAGGAGGAGGATAGGAGGACTTTATATCATCAGGAGGAGAGGAGGGACTTTATATCATCAGGAGGAGAGGAGGACTTTATATCATCAGGAGGAGAGGAGGACTTTATATCATCAGGAGGAGAGGAGGACTTTATATCATCAGGAGGAGAGGAGGACTTTATATCATCAGGAGGAGAGGAGGACTTTATATCATCAGGAGGAGAGGAGGACTTTATATCATCAGGAGGAGGAGAGGAGGACTTATATCATCAGGAGGAGGAGAGGAGGACTTTATATCATCAGGAGGAGGAGAGGAGGACTTTATATCCTCAGGAGGAGGAGGAGGACTTTATATCATCAGAGGAGGAGAGGAGGACTTTATATCATCAGGAGGAGAGGAGGACTTTATATCATCAGGAGGAGAGGAGGACTTTATATCATCAGGAGGAGAGGAGGACTTTATATCATCAGGAGGAGAGGAGGACTTATATCATCAGGAGGAGAGGAGGACTTTATATCATCAGGAGGAGGAGGAGGACTTTATATCATCAGGAGGAGAGGAGGACTTTATATCATCAGGAGGAGGAGAGGAGGACTTTATATCATCAGGAGGAGGAGAGGAGGACTTTATATCCTCAGGAGGAGAGGAGGACTTTATATCATCAGGAGGAGAGGAGGACTTTATATCATCAGGAGGAGAGGAGGACTTTATATCCTCAGGAGGAGAGGAGGACTTTATATCATCAGGAGGAGGAGAGGAGGACTTTATATCATCAGGAGGAGGAGAGGAGGACTTTATATCATCAGGAGGAGGAGAGGAGGACTTTATATCCTCAGGAGGAGAGGAGGACTTTATATCATCAGGAGGAGAGGAGGACTTATATCATCAGGAGGAGAGGAGGACTTTATATCATCAGGAGGAGGAGAGGAGGACTTTATATCATCAGGAGGAGGAGGAGGAGGACTTTATATCATCAGGAGGAGGAGAGGAGGACTTATATCATCAGGAGGAGAGGAGGACTTTATATCATCAGGAGGAGGAGAGGAGGACTTTATATCATCAGGAGGAGGAGAGGAGGACTTTATATCCTCAGGAGGAGAGGAGGACTTTATATCATCAGGAGGAGAGGAGGACTTTATATCATCAGGAGGAGAGGAGGACTTTATATCATCAGGAGGAGAGGAGGACTTTATATCATCAGGAGGAGAGGAGGACTTTATATCCTCAGGAGGAGAGGAGGACTTTATATCATCAGGAGGAGGAGAGGAGGACTTTATATCATCAGGAGGAGGAGAGGAGGACTTTATATCATCAGGAGGAGGAGAGGAGGACTTATATCCTCAGGAGGAGAGGAGGACTTTATATCATCAGGAGGAGAGGAGGACTTTATATCCTCAGGAGGAGAGGAGGACTTTATATCATCAGGAGGAGGAGAGGAGGACTTTATATCATCAGGAGGAGGAGAGGAGGACTTTATATCATCAGGAGGAGGAGAGGAGGACTTTATATCCTCAGGAGGAGGAGAGGAGGACTTTATATCCTCAGGAGGAGGAGAGGAGGACTTTATATCATCAGGAGGAGGAGAGGAGGACTTTATATCATCAGGAGGAGGAGAGGAGGACTTTATATCATCAGGAGGAGGAGAGGAGGACTTTATATCATCAGGAGGAGGAGAGGAGGACTTTATATCATCAGGAGGAGGAGAGGAGGACTTTATATCCTCAGGAGGAGGAGAGGAGGACTTTATATCCTCAGGAGGAGGAGAGGAGGACTTTATATCATCAGGAGGAGGAGAGGAGGACTTTATATCATCAGGAGGAGGAGAGGAGGACTTTATATCATCAGGAGGAGGAGAGGAGGACTTTATATCATCAGGAGGAAGATAGGAGGACCATTGTGCAGAATGCCTCTGAGTGGACGTTCTCAGCTGAAGGAATCAGAGTCATAAACAAAATGGCTGAGGTGTTGGTGTGAGGCTCCTAGCAACGGCACCTCTCAGCCTCCCTCTCTCTCTCTCTCTCTCTCTCTCTCTCTCTCTGTCTCTCTCTCTCTCTGTCTCTCTCTCTCTCTCTGTCTCTCTCTCTGTCTCTCTCTCTCTGTCTCTCTCTCTCTCTCTCTCTCTCTCTCTCTCTCTCTCTTCAGGGTCTGTTGGTGTCTCTCGCCCTGGCGTGGCCCCTGCTCTCCTTGTCTCTTCAGATAAAGCAGCTTTTGTTCTGTTGTTTCATCCAAACAAGCAGCGAGCTAAAGCCGCCACGCTAAGCTGCTTTAGAAATTAGCACTGATAAATATTTGGCAGTGATGGAGGTGGGGGGGGTTATTATGGTTTATGTTTTTACTCAATTATCATCATAAACATGTCAATCCCTGCACACACACACACGCACACACGCAGAGAAAGCAGATGTTTCTGCATGTCAATCACAAAAAAGCTAATTTAGAGCTTCGAGGCAGATTTAGCCTCAGGGCTGCGTCCCCGTCCTCGCCTCATCCTCTCCTCGTCCTCTCCCCGTCCTCTCCTCGTCCTGCTCTGAGGACAAACAGCCTTTCTGTCGGGCCTGTTGTGTAACTGCTCTCCTTTGTCCTCACTTCCTCATTAACACACGACCCGAATCACAACCCTGTGAGGCGTGAACCAGGCTCAGCCCCGTCCCAGTCCAACTCACAGATTTCAAAATAAAAGTTCAGCAGAGTGTTTCCTGTGTGTACCTGGTGAGTCAGTGAGGTGTACAGCAGGTATCCAGCCTGCGTGTGGACAACACCTTTAGGTTTCCCTGTACTGCCCGACGTGTAGAGAAGAAACAGGAGATCCTCAGAGTCCAGAGGCTCCGCGGGACAGACCGGAGACTGGGAGGACATCACCTGAAATACACAGTATGTAACTGTAGGAGTAGTAACATCTAACAAAGAGAAAGGGTGACTGCAGTGTGTATTTGACACCTGATCAATCAACTCCATCAATAAGACAGGATCAGCCATCGATCAGGTGTGTGTGTGTGTCTCAGGTGTGTCACCTCCTCCAGGGGGACGTCCAGCGGTCCCATCTCTGTTGGGTTTTCTGTCCTCTGAGAGACGAACACGTGTTGGACGGTGGGACAGCTCCGCACCGCTGCGTCCACGGTGGACTTGAGCGGGACGACCCGGCCGCCTCTGACGGCTTCGTTACAGGTGAGGACGGCTTTACACTGAGCTGTGGACACAACACACACAGAGCGGGCCCTGTCCCGTCACGTCCAGAACACCAACACTCCTCCGGTCCACCACGCTCTACCTCTGGACCACTACATGCACGGCTAAACAAGCTAAAGAGCTAACGGCATCTACAGATAGCAGCAGTCAGCTGGTGCTCCGGTGATATGCTGACCCCTGTTTGTTTTAATAATTTAATTCTTGCGTACTGCCCCTTTAACAGGCTGTTCAGACTCTAAAGCTCTACAGTTTGGTGATTAAACGTCTTTGTCCGTCTCTAACCAGCCTGAAGTCACAGACAGAGTGGCTCTGCTCCCATCATGCTCTGCTGCTCGGCTGTATGAACAGCATGTTTGGGTTTGAAGCCAGCGACTGTTTCCAAAACACACCTTGAGTCCTTGAGCTCGAGTCTGACCTCCACAGATCTGCTTCGACTTACAGCAGCTAAAGCTTCAGTGTCCAACAGGAGGACACAGCCTGAGTGTCTTCAACATGGCTGAAATCAAATATGAATACAGTAAACAGCTTCCTGCTGGTTGGACCTGCATGCTGCTGCAGCTGCACGACTGAATATCTGTTTGACTTTCAACACAAAGTTCACACAGCAGCTCTGAGTCATGCTGAGACCAGACCAACACTAGCACGTGTTGGACCAGCACCATCATGTTTTCTTTATTAAATCAACAACTACAAACTTTACTGTCATTCACAGCCTGCTGCTGAAGGCTGCAGTCCGCTCACAGGCCACAGGTACGGACTTTGTTTAGATCAGTTCAATTTGGTAACATTTCAAGATGTCATGTTAATCTATCAAACCTTTGTTGAGACATTCCAGACATGATAAATGAAAACGTGATCATGATTCAGGTGTGAACAGACAGAAGGCTCACCGTCCTGGATCCTCCCTGCCAGAGCCTCCGAGCTGAAGCCGGCGAACACCACGGTGTGCACCGCCCCGATACGAGCACACGCCAACATGGACGCTACCGCCAGAGGTGACACCGGCATGTAGACGGCCACCCGGTCCCCCTTCTGGATCCCGTGGCTCTTCAGGGTGTTGGCCAGGCGGCAGGTGGTCTCCAGCAGCTCTCTGTGGGACGGGATGATGAAGATTACATCTGTTTCCCGTCCTTAGTTTGTTCTTCCACTTTAAGTTTCTCTGTCATTAAGTTCCTTCATTTATAAACCACAACATCACGCACATTTCCTCACACATTCAAAACTATCTTTTACTGTAAACTCCCACACAGTGGTCAGGTGACTTGTTTATCTCACCTGTAGAGAAACCCGGGTCATAATGTGGACCATGTTTACATCAGAGACCAGCTCAGTATGTCCTCTGACTACAACACCTCTCTTTACATTTATGGAGCTGATGACAGTTAACTTGAGGACAACACGGCATATGGATAAGATAAAGATCAGTGTGGTCTGTGTAGGGGCTGATATCAGGAGCAGGTGTGTTCGTACCTGTATGTGACCTTCACCTCAGTGCCAGGCTCGTCTCGCTCCCAGATCAGAGCCACTCGGTCCGGATGTTTCTCAACATGGACGTCCAGACAGTTAACTGACAAACAGACAGACAGACAGTGTTATCAGTTTATCTGTAGATCTCTGACATTCATCAACCTGTAAACTGTCTCTCCACCTTTAGATCAACTTTTCAACATTAACTTGCAATAAACGACTTATAGACACTTGAACATAAATGTTTATATTGTATATTGTACTGTATATTCATGTCTAATATTATAATTATTGTTCACTGGAGGACTGATGAGTCCAACATGAAGTTACACATCCTCTGTGTTCCTGAGATAACAGTGAAACTTTATCTGTTTTCTGGAGATTGTGAGAAAACAAACTTTGTTTATGTCAGTGAGACAAGAACTGTTGTTTTCCTGAGACAACGAGCTAATTCATCATGAGACAATTACTTCATAACATTCATTAGACTGTTACAGCTCTCAGACCTCATATTGTCCTCTACACTATTTTTATGTACCAGCTAGAGTTACTAGTCAGTGTGTTTAAACAGCTGATCAATGTTGGCAGGTAAGACTTTAGCACTTTAGACACAGAAGCAGACAGGCTGGTACAGACATGCTGCCACAAACTGACACTTTTTACAAGGAGACAAACAACTTCAGCTGAAAGATTTAATGCTGAATTTACAACAAGGACACAATGACTTACAATCTGTCACACACACAGTTTCACTACGTTAGAAAGTTTGTTTTTACTCAACAACTCTTTAAATCACTACATTTGTTAATAGAGTCTGGTGATAAAGAAATAATGGACCAAAGAAACTGTGCTGAATGTACAAACATCAGTGAATCGCATGTTGCTCTGCAGAACGATCCTCTGATTCTTATAACTAATAATAAAGTACATGTCGTGTCGACACTCAGTCAGATGGAAACGTCTTTATTTATTCTGGGATTGAACGTTAATCCCAACATGATTTCAGCCTGACATCCTGTTTGTGTCTCATGCTGCAGATTTACTATATAATTTATGTAACACGAAGAAATCCTCCTGTATCAGATCTGATACAATACAAATCACCCAGCTGCCCTCATTGGAACATTATTGGATTATTATCAGAGCGAAAAACAACCGAGGATAAAAACACAAACTGTGACTCTGCTGCAGCACCGCGATTCATCCTCTCAACATGTGGGCCTGTGATGCTACAACATCTGGATGTTCTGTATCTATATGTGTGCAGAGTTACAGGGACAGAAGAAGAGCGCATGTTTACAGGTCTGGTCTCAGGTCGGCGTCATGACAACAACACGCAGGTTTGATTCTCTGCTGTCCCTGCATTTCCTGTCACCTTTCAAAATAAGGCAGAACAGTCCTTTATATTCCTTTACTGTACTTTAAAGATAATCATTAAAAATATAAACATGAATAAACAGTAAACAAGTACTGTTACATATATACATATATATCTACATATAGATATATGTATGTATGTATGTTTACTTTCCAGATGAAGATTCTAAATAAAAGCATGTAGTCAGTTTATAAAAGAAGACACAGATTACAGATTACTCAGAAGTATCTAAAGTAGTTAAAGTACTGATTACATGTTCAGTATTTTAAAAATGAGAGGTCTTTTACTTTATAGGTACTCTAACTACATGTTCTGACGCAGGACTTGTAATGTATTTTAAAGTATTAAGTATTTTAAAGTACTCCTCTTCCTCGAGTAACGCCTCTGAATGTAACTAAGTACAAGTGTAATCTACTTACGCAGAGTTAAGTACACTAATAAGATGTACTTTTTACTCCACTACATTTCTCTGACAGCTTTAGTTACTTTACAGATTTAGATTACTGAAACTAAATATTATTCAATAATCAATACTTGTGAACGTTACTGATTAAAGTAACTGAGTAACTTTATCCACACAGACGACTCTGTGGAGCAGGTGGATGCATCGATCACAGAGCAGTCGATTGATAACAGGTTATTGATTATGGAAAGCTGATTGATCATCTGGGTGACCTCATCATCTCACCGGACACGTTCAGCTTCCCGCCCAGGAACCAGCTGATCTTCCCGCTGCTCAGATCGCAGTCCCGAACCCGTTTGAACGGTTCCACCCAGCGGAGTCTGTCCGCGGCGGATCCCCAGAACCGATCCGGATCCGTGACGGAGAGCCGGTACAGGTCCCGGTGGGACAGCCGGGACAGCTCGGAGCTCCAGGTGCCCGGTGGAGGTGGAGCAGACACGGAGGACAGACACCTGTGTGGACCCGCTCCGGTCCTGGTCGGAGCCGGTCCCGGGGTCCTGCAGCGACTCAGCCGGGTCCAGAAGAGTCTGGTCCCCCTGCGGCTCTGAGCTGCAGCCATGTTGAGTGTGTCAGCCAGAAGTGTGAGACACACACACACACACACATACACACACACACTCACCTCTCTCCCTCCCTCCCTCTCTCTCTCTCTCAGGTGTACTCAGGTGCGTGAGTCACGTGACTTCTCCTGTCAGAAGTGAAAATGAGACTCATAAAGTAATGACGTCACACGAGGCTCCAGCCTGCAGCACTCATGGAGCATTAAAGGGAGTGTTAGGTTCAATGTGGATATCAATAATAATGAATGATTATCCCTGAATATCATTCATTATTATTGATTTCTACATTGAACCTAACACTCCCTTTAGTGTGTGTGTGTGTGTGTGTGTGTGTGTGTGTGTGTGTGTGTGTGTGTAACCAGTAACTGACCTGAGATCACAGTAACACTCACAGTGAACAAGTTTAAAGTCCAGTTCTTAGACATGCTCTGCTATAAGCCCATTTCAGCGGTACCAGTCTTTGGAGAGGAGGTTCTGGTGGTTGCAGGAGAAGTTCTGATGAAAGTCATCAGAGGAGGAAACATTCGCTCCTCTCCTTTACATTGATAGCAGCTCGGTGCTAACCTGCTGTGTTCCTCAGATTGTGAAGTTAGCTGGTAAACTTTGTGTCTCAGCTGCTGGTGCCGACTGATCCGGAGTCCCGGCAGGACCTGGTGTCGCTGCGGTGAGGAGAAGTTCTTTGGGCCTGCTGTAACTGTTCGGCCCAGATGAAGAATGGTGTCTCTGCTTCAGGTGAGTCCTCACACCAACCCACTCACCTGCTGTAACCATGTGAGACCCCCAACGCTCCAGAACCTGGTTCCTATGTGATGAAGAAGATGTTGACTGTTAATCACATTTCTTTAATCATTTTTTAATCACTGAGTGTGTTTGTGTTAAGAGGTTTAATATCCTCTTCAGCTGTGTTGAACATTTTACAGACACATTAGATTTGAAATATTTATAATATAGAATGGTTTACACTGACTTACAATTATTAAAAAACAGAATAACAACAAAACAAAAATTGATTGTCAAGAAGATCCTGAAGAAGAGTTATCAAACCTCACATACTGAGATTAATTTACTCTTTATAACATTTCACAATTAAATTTCACCTTAACGATAATCTTAATTGACACAATGTGCAGAAACAAATGTAGATTTCTCACCAAATTTCAAACAAATCATGTTTTTAACTGATTAAAATACCACAAAAATATGTCATTCAGTATTCATACAAACATGTTTTATTGTGTTGTGATGTCACCTCCTCCTCACTGAGACGTATGTTTTCATTCACACATTCTGCCTGCAGGATGCTTCAGGTGCAACACTTGTGTCACGAACAGTCGGACGGGAGGAGCGTGAACAGTCGGACGGGAGGAGCGTGAACAGGAAGAGCGCGAACAGTCGGACGGGAGGAGCGCAAACAGTCGGACAGGAGAAGCGTGAACAGTCGAACGGGAAGAGCCGAAACAGTCGGACAGGAGGAGCGCGAACAGTCGGACGGGAAGAGCGCGAACAGTCGGACGGGAGGAGGACGAACAGTCGGACGGGAGGAGCGCGAACAGTCGGACGGGAAGAGCGCGAACAGTCGGACGGGAGGAGGACGAACAGTCGGACGGGAGGAGCGAGAACAGTCGGACGGGAGGAGCGAGAACAGTCGGACGGGAGGAGCGCGAACAGTCGGACGGGAGGAGGGCGAACAGTCGGACGGGAGGAGCGCGAACAGTCGGACGGGAGAAGCGTGAACAGTCGAACGGGAAGAGCCGAAACAGTCGGACGGGAGGAGCGCGAACAGTCGGACGGGAGGAGCGTGAACAGTCGGACGGGAGGAGCGTGAACAGGAGGAGCGCGAACAGTCGGACGGGAGGAGCGCGAACAGTCGGACGGGAAGAGCGCGAACAGTCGGACGGGAGGAGCGCGAACAGTCGGACGGGAGAAGCGTGAACAGTCGAACGGGAAGAGCCGAAACAGTCGGACGGGAGGAGCGCGAACAGTCGGACGGGAGGAGCGAGAACAGTCGGACGGGAGGAGCGAGAACAGTCGGACGGGAGGAGCGCGAACAGTCGGACGGGAGGAGCGCGAACAGTCGGACGGGAGGAGCGCGAACAGTCGGACGGGAGAAGCGTGAACAGTCGAACGGGAAGAGCCGAAACAGTCGGACGGGAGGAGCGCGAACAGTCGGACGGGAGGAGCGTGAACAGTCGGACGGGAGGAGCGTGAACAGGAGGAGCGCGAACAGTCGGACGGGAGGAGCGCGAACAGTCGGACGGGAGGAGCGCGAACAGTCGGACGGGAGGAGGACGAACAGTCGGACGGGAAGAGCGCGAACAGTCGGACGGGAGGAGGACGAACAGTCGGACGGGAGGAGCGCGAACAGTCGGACGGGAGGAGCGCGAACAGGAGGTGCGCGAACAGTCGGACGGGAGGAGCGGGAACAGTCGGACGGGAGGAGCGGGAACAGTCGGACGGGAAGAGCGCGAACAGTCGGACGTGAGGAGCGTGAACAGGAGGTGCGCGAACAGTCGGACGGGAGGAGCGCAAACAGTCGGACGGGAGGAGCGCGAACAGTCGGACGGGAAGAGCGTGAACAGGAGGAGCGCGAACAGTCGGACGGGAAGAGCGTGAACAGTCGGACGGGAAGAGCGTGAACAGGAGGAGCGCGAACAGTCGGACGGGAGTAGCGTGAACAGGAGGTGCGCGAACAGTCGGACGGGAGGAGCGCAAACAGTCGGACGGGAGGAGCGCGAACAGTCGGACGGGAGGAGCGTGAACAGGAGGAGCGCGAACAGTCGGACGGGAGGAGCGCGAACAGTCGGACGGGAAGAGCGCGAACAGTCGGACGGGAGGAGGACGAACAGTCGGACGGGAGGAGGACGAACAGTCGGACGGGAAGAGCGCGAACAGTCGGACGGGAGGAGGACGAACAGTCGGACGGGAGGAGCGCGAACAGTCGGACGGGAGGAGCGCGAACAGTCGGACGGGAGGAGCGAGAACAGTCGGACGGGAAGAGCGCGAACAGTCGGACGGGAGGAGCGAGAACAGTCGGACGGGAGGAGTGTGAACAGTCGGACGGGAGGAGTGCGAACAGTCGGACGGGAGGAGCGTGAACAGTCAGACAGGAAGAGGAAGTTCTCAGCTACAGTCAGTCTGATGCTCAGTCAACAGGGAGACAACATGGAGGTCACAGCGCTCCTCTACAGACTGTGTGAGTCTCAGGTTTTTCTTCTTATTTCTACATTTAAACCCTGCAGATCAAACCATCGATGTCTGATATTTAACTCTGCTGCTGTTCTGATCCAGTGATGCTTGAATGTGTTCTGCTGGTGACAAACGTTCAGCTCAGTGACACTCAGGAAACTGGTGAGTGAAACAGAAAATCCTCACGATACCTCACAGTTTTATTTCTGCATACAACCAACCAAATAGTTTATTTCCCTGTTCTGAATGTTTCTGTGAAACACTTTCGTCTCTTTCTTGGCTTCAGATGCAGATTTTATTCTCATCAGTCCAAACAGACTTCAACACTTTCAGTTAGAATCTCTCTCTCTTCAGTGTGCGGTGGGTTCGCTTCGCTTGAGGCGGATCACAAACACAGACATGGATCCAGAATGTGATGCCGTTAAGAAAACGTCTACAGGGTCAACTTGCACATTTGACAGAGCCTTTCAAACAGACAGTGGAGAATACTGGTGTGAGACTGACGGAGGACAGAGAAGCAACAGTGTCAACGTCAACATCACTGGTACGTTTATTGTGTTTATATATAACACATGTAGGTTTATTGTGTTTATATATAACACATGTAGGTTTATTGTGTTTATATATAACACATGTAGGTTTATTGTGTTTATATATAACACATGTAGGTTTATTGTGTTTATATATAACACATGTAGGTTTATTGTGTTTATATATAACACATGTAGGTTTATTGTGTTTATATATAACACATGTAGGTTTATTGTGTTTATATATAACACATGTAGGTTTATTGTGTTTATATATAACACATGTATGTTTATTGTGTTTATATATAACACATGTATGTTTATTGTGTTTATATATAACACATGTAGGTTTATTGTGTTTATATATAACACATGTAGGTTTATTGTGTTTATATATAACACATGTACGTTTATTGTGTTTATATATAACACATGTAGGTTTATTGTGTTTATATATAACACATGTAGGTTTATTGTGTTTATATATAACACATGTAGGTTTATTGTGTTTATATATAACACATGTAGGTTTATTGTATTTTATTTTTTCACACTACTTCGATTCATCAACCAGACTGTAAATGACATTCTACTGTGTCTTTTTATAGAACTACACAAAAATATACAGTTTGTAGGGGAATGTTAAATGTTAAAGGTCATATTTGTAAGATATTGATTTTGATTCACATTCCCAGCTTGTCACTTACTTTGGTTCTGTAGGTCTGGTTAGTGTTTGACGGGAATTAGATTCAAAAATCAATCGTCTCACAAATATGACGTTTAAAGGTTTTGTTGGTCTAACTTTGTTTTCTCTTTTGGAACGTGTAAAATTTCTCTGGTCTAAAAAAACTCTCCTAAATTGTTTAAATGTGATTTTATGGTGTTTAAACTCAAACATGATTGTACAGATGTGTGTGAATCATCGTCTCTCTCTCTGTAAAATCAAACAGAGCAGTTGTAAATTGAAGACGATGCTGGGGTTTTCTGAACCAACCAGCTTCTGAGGTTTGAAAATGTGTCCTGAGTTATTTGCTATAATTAAATGTTTGTACTGTAAAGAAACGGTGTTTGAGAAGCTGCTTTATGAATAAATATATTCTATTTTTACGTAAACACTGAATACACAGAATATATACAACTGTTTAATTTGGCTTTTGCTCCCAGATTCTTGCACACATGATGCTATTGTTCTGGTGACTTGCTGTTAATTCTACATGAAACTGTACCGACATTGTTTAAAGCCTTCAGTACTGCTGGGGGATTCACAGAGGAACATGTGGTTAATATCAGTCAGGAAGCAGATGACACGATGATACACACAGATGATACACAGTGATGATACAGTGATGTTATACAGTGATGATACAGTGATGATACAGTGATGATACACAGTGATGATACAGTGATGATACACAGTGATGATACAGTGATGTTATACAGTGATGATACAGTGATGATACAGTGATGATACACAGTGATGATACAGTGATGTTATACAGTGACGATACAGTGACGATACAGTGACGATACACAGTGATGATACAGTGATGATACAGTGATGATAAAGTGACGATACACAGTGATGATACAGTGATGTTATACAGTGATGTTATACAGTGACGATACAGTGACGATACACAGTGATGATACACAGTGATGATACAGTGATGATACAGTGATGATACAGTGACGATACACAGTGACGATACACAGTGATGATACAGTGATGTTATACAGTGATGTTATACAGTGATGATACAGTGACGATACACAGTGATGATACAGTGATGATACACAGTGATGATACAGTGATGATACAGTGACAATACACAGTGATGATACACAGTGATGATACAGTGATGTTATACAGTGATGATACACAGTGATGATACCCAGTGATGATACACAGTGATGATACAGTGATGATACACAGTGATGATACCCAGTGATGATACACAGTGATGTTATACAGTGATGATATAGTGATGATACACAGTGATGATACCCAGTGATGATACACAGTGATGTTATACAGTGACGATACAGTGATGATACACAGTGATGATACAGTGATGATACACAGTGATGATACACAGTGATGATACAGTGATGTTATACAGTGATGATACAGTGATGATACACAGTGATGATACAGTGATGTTATACAGTGATGATACAGTGATGATACACAGTGATGATACACAGTGATGATACAGTGACGATACACAGTGACGATACACAGTGATGATACACAGTGATGATACAGTGATGTTATACAGTGATGATACAGTGATGTTATACAGTGATGATACACAGTGATGATACAGTGATGATACACAGTGATGATACAGTGATGATACAGTGATGTTATACAGTGATGATACAGTGATGATACAGTGATGATACACAGTGATGATACAGTGATGATACAGTGACGATACAGTGATGATACAGTGATGATACACAGTGATGATACACAGTGATGATACAGTGATGATACACAGTGATGATACACAGTGATGATACAGTGATGATACAGTGACGATACACAGTGATGATACACAGTGATGATACAGTGATGATACAGTGACGATACACAGTGACGATACACAGTGACGATACACAGTGATGATACAGTGATGTTATACAGTGATGATACAGTGATGATACACAGTGATGATACAGTGATGATACACAGTGATGATACAGTGATGATACACAGTGACAATACACAGTGACGATACACAGTGATGATACAGTGATGTTATACAGTGATGATACAGTGATGATACAGTGACGATACACAGTGATGATACACAGTGATGATACAGTGATGATACACAGTGATGATACAGTGATGATACAGTGACGATACACAGTGATGATACAATGATACACAGTGATGATACACAGTGATGATACAGTGATGATACAGTGACGATACACAGTGATGATACACAGTGACGATACACAGTGATGATACAGTGACGATACAGTGATGATACACAGTGATGATACAGTGATGATATAGTGATGTTACACAGTGATGATACAGTGATGATACACAGTGATGATACAGTGATGATACACAGTGATGATACAGTGATGATACACAGTGATGATACAGTGATGATATAGTGATGTTACACAGTGATGATACAGTGATGATACACAGTGATGATACAGTGATGTTACACAGTGATGATACAGTGATGATACACAGTGATGATACAGTGATGATACAGTGATGATACACAGTGATGATACAGTGATGTTATACAGTGATGATACAGTGATGATACAGTGACGATACACAGTGACGATACACAGTGATGATACAATGATACACAGTGATGATACACAGTGATGATACAGTGATGATACAGTGATGTTACACAGTGATGATACAGTGATGATACACAGTGATGATACAGTGATGATACAGTGATGATACAGTGATGATACACAGTGATGATACAGTGATGATACAGTGATGATACAGTGATGTAATACAGTGATGATACACAGTGATGATACAGTGATGATACAGTGATGATACAGTGATGATACAGTGATGATACAGTGATGATACACAGTGATGATACACAGTGATGATACAGTGATGATACAGTGATGATACACAGTGATGATACACAGTGATGATACAGTGATGATACACAGTGATGATACAGTGATGATACAGTGATGATACAGTGATGATACACAGTGATGATACAGTGATGATACACAGTGATGATACACAGTGATGATACAGTGATGATACAGTGATTTTTGCTGTAGTGCAGCCTTTACTGTTGTGTCTCTTTCAACATGTGGTCCAGCTGGTTCTGTGATCTTGGAGAGTCCGGTTCTTCCTGTGATGGAGGGAGATAATGTGACTCTGGGCTGCAGAAGCAAGACTCCAATCTCCAACCTCAAAGCTGATTTCTACAGAGATGACGTCCTCATGGAAAGCAGTCCGGCAGGAGAGATGACCATCAACAGAGTTCGGAGGTCTGATGAAGGACTCTACAGGTGCAGCATCGCTGGTGTTGGAGCATCAGCAGAGAGCTGGTTGGCTGTCAGAGGTAAAACAACATCTCTGTCATCAGCATATTTACATCCCTCAAATCCATTAGATTGTGTTTCGATAATAAAGATATAGAAAATAAAGAAAGAGATGAAACTGATGTTCATCTTTTTGTTTAAGTTCCATTAAGTGATTAAACAAGTGTATTAAATCAAATTTCAGAAAATGCTACAAACTTTTGTTTCCAGCTGATTCTGTGATCCTGGACAGTCCGGTCCTCCCTGTGATGGAGGGCAGCAATGTGACTCTGAGCTGCAGGAAGAAGAGAACGACTTCCCTGAACCTCACAGCTGATTTCTATAAAGATGGCCTCCTCATAGGGAGCAGATCTGGAGAGATGACCGTCCACAGCGTCTCTAAGTGTGATGAAGGACTCTACAAGTGCAGGATGTCTGGAGCTGGAGAATCAGCAGAGAGCTGGCTGGCTGTCAGAGGTACACACAGTTTACCTGCAGTGTATCTGTTCATTTTTCATTTGTTCTCATTGTTACATCAACTATTGGATCTTTAAACAGCACATCTCCAGATGTCCCTCTGTTGCAGACTGATGCTGCCGTGCTGTGACAGCATGTTCTGTTGTCTTGCAGCTCTTCACTCAGACACGTGTCCCGTCTCCAGTCACTCCTTCTACCTCCTCCTCCTCCTCAGGACGGTGTTCACCGTGTTGCTGGTGCCTCTGCTGCTGCTGCTGGTGGGACTGCTTCACTGTGGGAAACTCTCAGTTACACACAAATAACTCACTGTGAAAGAAACTGACTGCTAAATAATCAACATGAAGTATCCTGGAAGCTCGTTGGTTGTTACGATCCAACATCACGATCGTTTGCTTAATGACCCAGCATCTTTTCTGACCTGTTGAATCTGGCAGGTCACCAGGATTTATTACATCTCATCTTCATCTGTTTTTACTGTTATGAGATTGTAACTTTGGTGAAAACCGCCTCTGCGCTCTGTGTTCAGCCTTGCAGCAGCAGTTTGACTTTCTCACGCTCAGAAAAGGTAAGAAACCACAGCGGTGCTGACCGAAGCATCAACCATCTTTATAAAGACACGCGTGGTTTCTGTCAGTCAGTCAATGTTCTGTGTTCTGTTTTAGACTCACAGAGCTGCTGACAGTTTGAGCTCCTCACACACAAAACGCACCACAAACTGTGTCTGCAGTTTGTAGACGAGGTGTTCAGGGGGCGTCGGCCTGTTTGATATTCACATTAAACTGTCTGCTTCTTGCTGCATCAACCAACTCTTTTCTTTCCAAACATAGCAGCAAAAAACTGACAATAATATGACAATGATTATGAGTGAACATGATGAACATGGTAAACATGGTAAACATGATAAACATGGTGCATGCTAGTATGTCACTATGATCATGTGAACACACAGAGAACAACAGAGTCCCTCATTTAATTTAAACAACAGGAACTTTTTCTTTCTTTTTTCAATTAAAGAAGGACTTTATTAATATTTAACTTCAGTTTGTTTAATATCTCCACATAGTTCAGGAGAGAATCAGGAAACATGTTACTGTGTGAACTTCAGTTAAACAATAAAATCCATTTATAGTCGTTCACTGAAAAGGAGCCGCTCTGTTTTATATAAATATCATTCTTAGTATTGATAACGTTCAGATAATACACAGAATCATATTTGTATTGTTTGAACAGAAGAGATGTGATCATCAACAGATCACCAGAGAACAATATGACAAAAGTAATGACGTCATATTTTATAACAGAAATATAAAGATACAAGGAAAGTTTCAAAGTTTCACTTCGTTTCTTCTTGAATGTCGATTTGAATCTGACGAGTTTCTGTTGTTCTAAATTCAAACACACTTTATCTCCTGTCTGTTTAACCCTTTGATGCACAACATGGGTCAAAAGTGACCCGGCTGAGTTTTTATTTTCTATATCTTTGCAATGAATGACTTTCATCATTCAGTATTCAAGGTATTCCTCAATAAGGTTGTTTTTGATCATCATACATCTTTATTTTATTTTTTCCTTTCTTACTTTTTGAATAAAAACCCCTTTTGTATCAATACCCCTCTAATGCACAACATGGGTAAAAAATGACCCATATTCATTTTCTGTGCTATTTCATCTATTGCTGAGTGTTTCTATGATATGTCTTTGAAAAACATTTTTTTTTATCATTTATTATTCCAAGTATGCAGTAAATATCTTGTTTTTGTTTCGCACAAATCATAATTTATCTTTTTTCTTTCTTACTTTATGAACAAGCACAGCTTTTGTATTTCTACATCAACTTCACACACACGGGTCAGAAACGACCCACATAAATTTGCTATATCATTTGGTGTCAGCTGTGCTTGTGACATTTGCTCCCTGTGTAAGTATTGTCAATATTTTTCAATTGTTCTAACATTACCTTTGAAAATATTTGATGACAACTTTGATAACTGTACGTAACATGTTTACCTTGAGAGTTGAGTACATTACTTGACAGAAAGTTAAAAGTAATTACTATGAGCTAGTTAGTGAGCTGTTGACATATTCTATTTTAGTTAGCTAATTCTACCATAGTTAGGTACTATTGTAGTTAGTCCAGCTAACTAGATGAATTTCAGACACTTTGAGTCGAAATCGCTTGAAAAAGCAGTTCTCATTCAAATACAGCTTACTGCCCTGTAAGTGGCAGAAACAGGCTCCAATCGCTCTGAAAACCTCAAATTGACAAGCAAAGACTTCTGACTGAAGCTAATGATAGACCAACTGAAATCATATTTGCTATGCTACAATTAGATAAAGTTCATACACTTAGAGTGGAATCTAACTTGAAAAAGTAGTTTGGAGTGAAATATTACTTAATCTGTCACAAAGGGCAAAAACATGCGTCTTTCGCTCTGAAAAGCTAAAAATTGCAAGAAAAGGCTCCTGACTGAAACTAATGACAGAACAACCAATTCTGATGATGATGACCCAGAATATTTGCCACAGGGTCACGCTGGAGTTGTGGGTGTGTCTGGGGATCCAGCTCTCCTGCATGATAAAGATGACTCGTCTGATGAGTCCTCAGAGGAGGAAACAGTAGAGTCAGTCCAGCAGTAGTAAAAATGGGTCTTACTAGAATGAGAATGCCCCCACTCATGGCAGAACAAGAAGCCATAATATTCTGAGGAGCTGCCCAGGCCCAGGTGGCAATTCTCGCTCTAGTTATGTGTTAAGTTGTATTTTATTTTGTTAGGTCACATTTCACCAGTTTACAGTTCAGTTCAATAGCTGTGTTATCTGTTATCAGAGGTATGTGTCATGGTGTTGTTATCTAGTTCTTGTTTTATTTTGTAGTAGTTGTTCTCTTGTGTTCTGTTTCATGTTTACTTCCTGTCTTTGTGTTGCTCACACCTGTCCTTTTGTGCCACACCTGTGTCTTGTTGTATCGTTTGTTGATCCCTGCCTCCTAGTGTCCTACCCACCAATCTGTGTTCTCCTCACTCCCCCCCCCCCCCCCCGTACTCTTTTTTTGTTTGTTTATATAACAGATGCTTTGTTTGAACTGTCTCGGCCTATAGTCTCTGCATTTGGGTCCACCCACTTCACCGCCCCCAAAACCTGACAGTGTGTGTATGTGTTACTAAATGACAATGTTGCAAATATTATGTACAGTAAGTAAGTAAATAAGTGTTTGGCCCCACTCACTGATAAAGTAATTACTTGAAACAAATTATTATTATTATTATTATAGTATTAAGTCTTTTAATAATACATCACACTTAGATGAATGGGTCATTTTTGACCCATGTGTGTAAATTTGATGTAGTAATATAAAAACAATTTTTGTGAATAAAGTATGAAAGGAAAAATTGAAAAAAAGGATTAGTGGTAATCAAAAACATGATATTTAAAGAATACTTGGAATATTAAATCATAAAATGAATTAATTTCAAAAGATGGAACAAAGAAAAACTCTACACTAACCCTACAACTATTTATTTAAATATTTATATATTATATTTAAATATACATATATATATAATATTTAAATATCATACATTTAAATAAAGATTGACTGATTGAGTCTAGTTTCCAAAAAGAAACTAAGCCACCGGATCAATGAGCTGGAGAGAAAATATGAATCATAACAGCAACAACTGATCAGTTTGTTGGTAGATGAATCAGTCTGACTTCTTTTAAAGCTGCTTCATGACAAGATTTTGTGGTTTCTTTCAACAACACTGATCAATATTTCTCACCACTTTCTGACATTTTACAGATCAAACAACTGATCGATTGATCCACAAAATTATCATCAGATTGACTGACAGTGAAAACAGAAATCTCACGTCAGAACACAACGTTCATGTTGTTGATGAACAGATCAATCCATATAGATCATAAACATAATCCCACACATGCTCACTATCAGTCCAGCGTCCTGCTCTGCTGCCTCCTGCAGGTCACATCAGGAACTGCACCGTCACATCTGACTCAGTCAGGCTGATATTGATCTCTATCAAATGTCAGATGTAAATGTATTTAAATCAAAGCTGAACTTAATTATTAAAATTCTGATAAGAGAGAATAATAAACTAAAATAATAAAATCAAACTAAAACAAACCAGTTATGATCAATTTATTACTACAATCTACTGAAGAAGACGACTGAAAGCTCCGGAACCAACCAGAGACACTGAATTATATTACATATAAAAACACACAATTATAATAAAACATAAACAAACAAACACTGAAACAATAAAACAGTAAACATCCAGATGTGTGTGTGTGTGTGTGTGTGTGTGTGTGTGTGTGTGTGTGTGTTATGATATTTGTCTTCATTAAAGCCGTTTGTTTTCAGCCTGTAGATTAAGTGGATTAAATTAGCGCTGCTGGGATCAGATTAGTTTGTTGTTTGTGGTGAACGATGATGTTAAACCTGCAGATCAAACACGAGTCAGCGGCTGGACACGTCACACAGATACTCCATTACTTCTACTGTAGCAGGATGAAGTGAGGTAACTGAATACTGGTTCCGTGCTGGTGTGAGTGTGTTCCCGGTCAGAACCGGTCCTCCTCCTCTTCCTGAAGTGATGCTCCTGTCTGTAATCCAGCAGCTCTCCCTGTTTGTGTGTTTCTACAGAGCAGAGGTCAGATTAAAGGATGTATACAAGCGTTAATCCCACCTTTGTGTTCGGACAATAGATTTAATCACCTTTATGACTCTTAATGATCCTCGTTAATCTGCCGATAGACGACAAATATCAAAGACAGCAGATCTGATCAGCTGATCCCGACAACCAAAACAACATCTCATCCTGTTTATCAGGGACACGACGCAGGATTCATTAGGTTTAGTGCTACTTAACGTCACATATCAGGTATCAGCTGTCACATCCTGCTGAGGTCAGAGGTCAGAGGTCAGAGGTCACCGCCTGCTTCTGCTGCGTCTGCTTCAGGTGAGCTTTGGTCTGCAGGTGAGCCTTGAGGAAGGTGAGCAGGCGGAAGTGTTTGCCGCAGTCGAGGCAGCTGTAGGGCGTCTCTCCGGTGTGGATGCTGCGGTGCCTCATGTAGCTGGTGGCCAGGTTGAAGGTCTTGGAGCAGAGCGTGCACCTGTAGGGTTTCTCCCCGGTGTGGGTGTACCTGTGGTCCCTCAGAAGCTCCTTCAGACGGTAACTCTTCCCGCAGATGTCGCAGTGGAAGGGTTTCTCCCCCGTGTGGCTCCGCTGGTGAGCTTTGAACTGTGACAGGTTGGGGAACTTCTTGCCGCACACCTCGCAGGTGATGATGGTGTCTCTGGCCGGCAGCTCGTCGGCAGGGAGCTCGTGCGAGTGTTTACTGATGATGTGGTTCTTCAGGCAGCGATAGCTCTTCCCGCAGATGGAGCAGAGCTGCCTCTCTCCGGTGTGGATCACCTGATGGCTGCGCAGGTTGGCGGCCTGGGTGAAGCCCTTGCCACAGGTGGAGCACTGGTAGGGCCGCAACTCCTGGTGCACCAGCTTGTGGCGCGTCAGGTGGCAGGCGTGGTAGAAGCTCTTCCCGCAGACGTCACAGATGAACGTCTTGTCGAAGTGGGTCATCCTGTGCGTCTTCAGCACGCTGATGCAGGAGTAGCCCTTCCCGCAGATGTCGCAGTGGCAGGTCTTCTCCCCGGTGTGTCGAGCCTTCACGTGCAGGTTGCGGTGAGCTTTGTGGTTGAACCTCTTGGGGCAGTAGTCGCAGGTGTACGGCAGCAGCCTGTGCTCTTTGATCTCGTGTTCGCGGAGCCTCAGGATGCCGGTGAACGCCATCCCGCACGCCGAGCACACCGGGTGAGACTTCCTCTCGTGATCAGAGAGTCGCTGTGTGTTTGGAAACAGCATCCCACACTGCAGACACTGGTGGTGACTCACTGTCTGCTCAGACACGTTGGGGCCTTTTTTTTGCCGTCTGTGGCGCAGTTTCCTGCTGCGTACTTCACAGGCTCCGCCCTCTGCTGATGAGGCGGCACCGGGCGGCGGGGAGGACAGCCGAGCGTACTCGTGGTCGGTGAAACCAGCCTGCAGGTGAGGGGGGGAGAGGGAGGAGTCTCTGTGGAGAGTCGTGGCTTCAACTGAAGAATCAGCTTCAGTTTCACCTGTGAAAAAGAACAAGACGGTTCAAATCCACGTTCATGACACGAATCACTGGTGAGATGGTTCCTCCAGCGTGTCGGCGGCTGTACAGTGGCTGTCATTACTCGTGGAGTTGGTCAGGGCTTCTTTCATTCTTCAGTCCTTTATACTCTGACTCACATGACAACACGTAACAGACTGTCAGTGTCGTCACAACTGACCCGAATGACGGCTGAAGAATGATTTAAACCAGCGTTGTCTCACTTTCATGCTGAAGCTTTGTCCAACATTATTTGTCTTTATTATGTTTTGGGGCGGACGAACACGCTGAAATCACAACACCTGGCATAAAATCATCTTATAGATTGATTGTGAGACAACTCACCGTTAGCATTAGCATTAGCATCACTCTGCAGTGACTCCAGCAGACACTTGGAGTCGACAGCAGCGCTCTACAAAACAGAAAGAGTTTGTCAGAGTTCAGTTTGTTCAGAGCTTCATCCCGACTCTGACTGTTGTTTGATGGTTTCGGTCACTGACCCCGTACACCAGGATGTAGGTCTGTTCTGTGGGGGGGCGCTCACCTCCACCTCCACCTGAAACACACAAAACACTGAACACATCACCTCCTTCAAACCAGACACAGCTCCCTCTGTCAAACACTTCTGTGTTTTCAGCTCACCTTCTGTTGACGACGTCAAACCTTCACCGCCCTGCTCAGACTGCGGTGGATCCTTCAGGTGTCCTGGAGTCTCAGCAGCCGCCCGGACGACCGTCAGGATTTTATCAACAGCTTCAACACACAAACTGTCCACCAGAGAGCTCAGCTTCTCCTGAGGAACCACAGAAACCACTGAAACTTTGTACACGGACAGCTTTTATAGCAGAATCTCATCATAGATTCTGTTAAAATGTCTGTAAATTAAAGGCATTTGAACCAGTATTCATTAAATATCATGTTCGTGATTACCACAAGTCATTATTTTATTTTTGCGCTTCAAAGTGTTGACATCACCACTAACATAATGTATACAGTCCCTTCATTATTTTCATGATGAGATGAGCGTCTACAAATATCAGTTTACAAGCAGAGCTGAGGATTATTTTGTTTATCTACTAATCTTTAACCCCCCCGCCACACACACACACACACACACACACACACACACACACACCCTCTCAGAGATTAACTCATCTTTTATCGATTACTAGATAATCCTTTAAACTGTCAAATGTCAGAAAACAGTGAACATTTCTATCACAATATGTGTCACGTGTAAAAACCCGAAGATGAGAACAAAAAGAGACAATTCACAAATCTGACACACTGAGGAGACGAACACTGTTCATGTTTGTCACAATATTGATCAAACTGATCCCCAGGTCGATATGTCTCACCTCTCCTCACATCCTACAACACAGCCACTGTAACTATCGATCAGTTCTGAGAGAACACGCCGAGCAAGATTCATCAAACAGCGTTTAACATCATTTTTATGCCTTCAAAGTTGAACTGCTCGATATAATATAGTGTGATGTGTAACAGTGTGAAGAGGTTAGCAAACAACCTGAAAGGGCTTAAATTGGAGATTTTTTCAATGGAGTTTGGTGAAACAATATGAAGTTTAATGGTCTCAGGCCTCAGTCTGTTCTAATGTTCTAACTGTTAACCCCAGAACCTCTGTCTCCATCCCGACCAGAACCACCTGTTGTTGTGCTGGGAGCCTCTGGAACCGAAAGAGTTAACTCGGGTTAGCAGTTAGCTTCAGTTAGCCGCGGTATCTTACTTCGCTTTCCGGGTTTTGTTTATCTAAAGAGACTTTCTCCGCCGCGCTGAAGATCTCCGTCACCACCGCCTTGGCCAGATTATTCACGATGAGCGTGAGCTCTTTTTTAAAAGCGATTAAATCGACCATATTTAACATCTTTAGCTCCTAGCAGTGGGCTAGCTTAGCAAAAACACGACTCAGGCGCACAACAAGGATACAGGAAGTGACGTAGTTGTCTCGTCCAACGGCTAAGAGTTCCCGCTGGAGGACTGAAGTCATGAAAACAAATGAACAGGTTTATTACAGCCATACTGTTTATGATTTATTATACCTGAGATACTGGACTTCATTTAATGGAGTTCTGCTCCAACAAAGAAGAAAAACAACCTCCTTAAAATCCAGAAATCAGCCGAAGATGTAAAATGTATTTTAACTTCTTGAATTAAAGAAAGAAGTCCAAGTTTATTTATCAAAAACATTCTAAATCTTCTCACAGCAACTCTTAAACGAATGATTTCACAAGATGATTCTATTGCAGACATCTTGTTGAGCTGTTCTTTGAGAGATATCCTAAAATACTGATATCATTAACAGTCTGCTGAGTGCAGGGACAACACAACACAACACAACACAACACAACACAACACATCCCTCTGTCTCTCTGTGGACAGGTGTGTGTCAAGGTGATGGCCTTATGAAACTCTACAGGTGTGTAGTTGAGATCAAAAGTGTGATTACATTCATTCATTTTATAATCATGTCGTGTGAATCACATTAAATTTA
Organism: Sparus aurata; assembly: GCF_900880675.1. Classification (NCBI taxonomy): domain Eukaryota; kingdom Metazoa; phylum Chordata; class Actinopteri; order Spariformes; family Sparidae; genus Sparus; species Sparus aurata. Next base: position 31,479,411 of record NC_044201.1, read on the forward strand.
CAGGTGTTGATTTTATCCCTCAGTGTGTGAGCGGCCGGACGACAGTGAACCTCACACTGATAAAGGCTGCGAGCTGAGCTGGACGTCTGCTGTCGTCCCAGCAGGCATCAGGATCATGAGTGACTCTGTGTCTTGTATTAAAGCATTCAGTGATGTTTGGCAGCGTTAGCAGCGTTAGCAGCATTAGCATTACAAATTAAATAAATGAACATATCTGCAATGTTTACGTTGTGTTGAATGATCAAAATCAAACTTCCAGTGATTCAAAAAATACTTTGTTTTTATTCACCAACCTGTACAGACATATGATGATAATAATAATAAAACCACTTTTTAAAATATTATATTTAAATAAATTACATTCATTCACAGAGCTTCAGTCAGGCTGATCAGTGCTCAACAGTCAAAACTATAAAACACACAAAAACCAACGGGAATAAAACATTAAATAGTCTCTTATTTTCAGAAAAACGAGGATATTGAACATACTCTCAGTACAATACAGTGACAAACACACCGACAGAGACATCATGTACAGCATCCTCAGCTCACAGGTCTTCAAAACACATTCGACTCTCAGTCCAGTTCATCAAGGTCCATCTGACTGTGGCGGCGGCGGCGGCGGCGTGTTTCCATCCCGGAGCACAGAGAGCTCGTTAGCATAATGGACATTTAAATTACAAGTCGCTTTTGATTCATCTTTGAAAATCCCTCAAAATATCATCATCGATATATTTGTGCTTAAACTGTGCTAACGACTGTTAGCTTTACACCTGTTAGCATACTGTCCGCCTGTGTAGCAGCACGCTACATGTACACATAGTAACAATGTTCGTTAGCATGGTAACATTTTCATAGCATGTTAGCTCATAATAAATCATCACTGTTGGTGACATTATTATAGTATTGGATTTTTTTATAGTGCAAATTATGATATTAAGTTATGTCACTATGTTGTTGTTGCATAATGAGCTAGCACCCAAAGGCTAATATGTTAGCATGCTATCACTGAGTAGCATTCAGAGATTCCCTTAAAGCTTAATGTGATCATTTGCATAGTAACAAGCGACATCATAGCTGTTCCATCATTGGCTGTCCTGTGAGCCCTGAAAGAAGAGCCAATCACATCTCTGCTCCTGCCGCCACCTCACGTCTGACTCCTCTTCCCGCCTTCAGCTGTGTTCGTCTGACTCGCCGCCGCTCTGCTGCCGTGGCGAGGAGGCGGACCTCACTGAGCCTCCGGCCTCCTGCTGCTGCTGTTTGGAGGAGCTGGACAGGTCGATGGCCACTTCCTCCTCTATGTCCTCGTCCTCCATCTCCAGCAGCTCCTCCTCCTCCTGTTCCATCTCGTGCGCATCTCGAGCCTCGCCGCCGCCGCCGCCTCGTCGCTCTGAGGCCTCACAGAACGAGTCGGAGCGGGCTGAGTCCGACTCTGGAGGGCTGGAACACTTTTTGGACATTTCCAAAGACTTCTTGTGCATTCCTGTGAGGACGGAGACACAGATTCAGTTCAGTCTGCACCACACATCTGTTACACAACTTACTACTGAATGTCTCAGCTTTAATGTGTAGATCTGTTGCTAGGAAACAACTGCAGCACGGCCCAATCAAAACCAATCACTTATGTAAACAGGAAATCACTGTAGCATCACAAGCTAGCACAGTTAGCTTACAGCTCAGAGGCTCAGAGCTGCGCAGTGTTTACAGACTTGATGAACGACACGATGTGGTCGATATTATCATCTGTTTGAATCATCTGCTGAAGTCTTGCAGATGAATAACTGAGGGCTTGTTGTGTTCTAGCTGTCAGATGTGTACTGATATCCTTTCTTTGCATCACAATGAGCTGATATTAAAGTGTGTATCAGTGTGTGTTCAGTGTGTATTGGTGCATGGTGTGGTGCATGTGCGTGGCACTGACGTGCATGCGGCTCACCGAGCAGCCAGGGGGCGCAGGATCCCATCATGCCGTTCTTGGCGGAGTTGAGGATGGACTCCGGCAGCGGGATGGAGTGTCGCACCATGGCCCCGTACAGACCGTACTCCGCCATGACGCTGCTGCGGCCCCAACACTTCTCACGCTTTCGCCACTTCGCCCGACGGTTCTGGAACCACACCTGGAAGAATATGAGGAAACACAAGAACATCAAAACACAACAAAATAAAAAGAGCTCGACACACACACACACAGTTATACACATACACACACACACACACACAGTTATACACACACACACACACACACACAGTTATACACACACACACACACACACAGTTACACACACACACACACACACACACACACACACAGTTATACACACACACATACACACACACACAGTTATACACACACACACACACACACGTGTTTATACACACACACGTGTTTATACACACACATACACACTGTTATATTTAGATCTTTTTCTGGATTATCTTCTTCGTATTCAGACACTGAATACGTTGTTTGGCTCTGATCGGTCATATACATACAAACATATATATATATAAATATATATACGTATTGGCCATTTTAACAAATTATTAAATTAATTTAAAGTCATTTTTTTATGTTCTCCTGCAGTTCCTTTGACTGATTTTAACTCGAACTTCTTGTTTTTTAAATGTTTTAATAATGTCAAATTATCCAATAATTCACAAAAGCAAAAACAAAGGTTACTAAATAAATTGTGATTATTATTTAGTTAAATTCCCCTCTTTTGACTCCTCAGGCTGTTTAACAACCTGAATATATCTCAAAGTGTTTTCATGGAGAAGCTGCAGTCAGCTGATTATCAGTTATTGATCGTGTCCCACCTGTATTCTGTCCTCGGGAAGCTCTGTCTTCATGGCGAGCATCTCTCGGGCGTAGACGTCCGGGTAGTGCGCCTCGTGGAAGGCTTTCTCCAGCTCCTCCAGCTGGTGGGAGGTGAACACCGTCCTGCAGGACAGAGGACAGAGTGTGAGACAGAGACACTAACGGAGCACAAGACAGACAGGAGGACAGACGGGAGGACACACAGGAGGACAGACGGGAGGACACACAGGAGGACAGACAGGAGGACAGACGGGAGGACACACAGGAGGACAGACGGGAGGACACACAGGAGGACAGACAGAAGGACAGACGGGAGGACACACAGGAGGACAGACGGGAGGACACACAGGAGGACAGACAGGAGGACAGACGGGAGGACACACAGGAGGACAGACGGGAGGACACACAGGAGGACAGACAGAAGGACAGACGGGAGGACACACAGGAGGACAGACGGGAGGACACACAGGAGGACAGACAGGAGGACACACAGGAGGACAGACGGGAGGACACACAGGAGGACACACGGGAGGACACACAGGAGGACAGACAGGAGGACACACGGGAGGACACACGGGAGGACACACAGGAGGACAGACAGGAGGACAGACAGGAGGACACACAGGAGGACACACAGGAGGACAGACGGGAGGACACACAGGAGGACAGACAGGAGGACAGACGGGAGGACACACAGGAGGACAGACAACATGGAGGTTTGATGTCACAAACATGAGTTTATTTCCAGCTGCTGAATTTTCTTAAAGTCTGAATATGAAAAACATTTGCAGAATGTGTTTAATTCTTCTTTTCATTTACAGTTTTAATTACAAACACATTTTTTTGGAGGAATGTTTGTTTTCAATAATTTTCGCTCAGATTTCTCCCTTCAGACCAAATATAAAGATAAAAACAGTTTTTACATGAGATCAATAAATATGTGATCATCTGTTCATGTCTGTCTGAGGATTTATATACATACATATATATACATATATATATATATATATATATATATATATATATATATATATATATATATAAATTACTACTGCATTTTATTCCAATCGTTTCTGTCAGGATCAATAGTTTCTGATTTTCTAAGAAAATCACAATAAATAAATAAATAAATAAATAAATGTAAAAACTTTTCTGTTCTAACTTCACATCTGTAGACGTAGTAAGTCTGCAGCCAGGAGGGATTTTCATAATAAAGGTCCGGGTGTGTGGCTCACCGGTGTCTCCGCTTCTTCCTCTTCTGAGAGTTCGCGGAGTTCTTGGAGTCGTTGCGGTCCGAGAGACACTCTTCATCTGCGGGACAGACAGGAGACACAGATCAATCAGCCTGATCGATTACTGATCGTGATCACTGAGGAGAATCAGGTTCAGTCTGGATGAAGATTCTTCTGTTTTATTTACTAATGAAAAATATTTTGATGTAATGAGTGAAAAGAAGCAAATCCGTGATTAAACAGCTGCTGATCGTTTATAGATCGTTTAACTTGATCAATAATTAAACGAATTAAATCAAATGTAATCATTTTATTAGTATCAAAGACTGAAAATTATCTAAAACAGATCATCTTATCAAATTAATTTACAGCAGTTTCTTTCCTTCTTTTGTTTTTCAACCGTCACAAACGGATTTATCTCAACACGATGCTTCTATTTCACCTAAACGAACCGGAGCCGAACCGAACTGAGCCGAACTGAAACACAATTTATATCATCGGAGACTTAAACAGAATACAGATTAAAAGACGAACAAACCGAAGTTTAGAGAAAAATAAAAGTCCAGTTAAGCCTTTAACAAAAATACCAAAATACCTTTAACACGTTCAGAAACCCGAAACGAGCCGAACCGAACCGAACATAACGAAACGAAAAGAAACATACATGAAAAATTAACAAAATATGTTTTTTTAAAAAGTTCAAAGTAAAATGAAGTAAAAGCTCTGCTGAAGCTGTCTAACCCGAACAGAACCGAAGGTCCAGCTTGAGGTCAGCAGATGCTCCTTAAAATACTTGGACTTTTAAGTGAATAAAGGGTGTAAACTCGAGCCGAGCCGAGCCGAGCCGTACCGGAGTATGCGTCCCGCTGGGCCTCCAGGTTCTGCAGGTAGTGGCTGTCGGCCCGGGCCTGCAGCAGCGGCAGGTGTCCGGGCAGGAAGCACGGAGCTCCGGCGGGCTGCTGCGCCGCGAGGCTGCACAGGAAGCCGAGGCCGAGCGGCAGCGACCCTCCCGGGAACGAGAAGCCTCCGAGGCCGCCGCCGGGCCCCTGCGGCTCGGGCCCGGGCCCGGAGCCCGCAGCTGACAGGCCCGAACCCGGAGCAGCGCCGGGCTGCTGCCGCACCTGCAGGTCGGTCTCCAGGCCCAGCAGGTCTGTGATGGCGAAGCCTTTGGATCGGAACCCGGAGCCGTGCAGCCGGGACTTGTCGATCCCAAATCCGGGAGATAACATCTTCACTTTGGGTTTCTCTTCTCCGACGTCCTCGCGAGCTGTCATGCCGCTCATCAGAACCAGAACTGTTCTGCTCAACAAGGTGATGGTGATGATGATGGACAGACCGGGACCGTCCCGTTGGCGGGCTCATTTATGTGGCCCCGGTCCCCGGGGATCACAGCAGCGTCCAATCAGAAGTGAGAGCCGCGGCGGGGGGCGTGGCCTCGTGCGCTCAATCCCGGAGGATTAATTGCACCAATTTCCTTCAATCCGATCGGATTTTCTCTGAGCGACAGAAGAGACTTTTTAATTTATGTTGTTTATCTTTGATCAGAGGAGGAGAGACAGCTGAGGAGGGCTGCGATCGATGCCTGCTGATGTTATTATTATTATTATTATTATTAGTTTTATTGTTGTTGTTGTTGTTGTTGTTATTATTATTGTTGTTATTATATTATTGTTATTATTCTCAGCATTATTATTATTATTGTTGTTATTTTTATATTATTGTTATTTTTATATTAATGTTATTATTATTATTATTATTATATGATTGTTATTATTATATTATTGTTATTATTATCATCATCATCATTATTATTGTTATTATTATTATTATTATTGTTTTTATTATTATTATTATTATCATTATTGTTTTTATTATTATTATTATTATCATCACAGTCTCCACATGTTTACACAGAAACACGTTGCTGACGTCAGCTCTGCGCTGTTTTTAAAATGATTTATTAATTATAATAAATCATATAATAATTCAGGTTAAATTCAGTTTGAAAGAAAATAATAATAGTAAAGTATTACTATTCAACAATCTGATCGATCAGCTGTTTAATTAATTAAACAAAGTATTGATTTTTTAATCTTACTATATTTTTTAACATTGGATCAATTTAAATGATTTATTTCTAACATTTACAACACAAACACATTAAACTGTGAATTATCAACTGTTTGTGAAATATTGAGGTTAAATACTCAAAACTACTTTACAAATATTAACTTGTTGATCATTTTCACTTTTATTGATCACTTTGTTAAAGTCTGACAGGAAACATCAGGGTCACCTGTTGCTTCATTCATCTGCTGTCAAACCTCATAAACGATCATTTATTTAATATTACATTTAATAATATTATTAAATGTTGATGTATTTAATTTTACAGATGATGTTTTCTGTTATTCACTCATATAAAATGATATAAATGATATAAAACGTTGTTTGATTTGAACACGCCTCATCACATTAATAACATTAATGGAGTCTGGTTCTGAACGGTTCCCAGCTGTAATCTTTAATCTCCATTTCACTTGATTTGGACTCTCAGTGAAACTCTGACGTCACAATAAAAAATAAAAACAGATTAAAGAGTTTAAAAACAGCACAAATTTGCTTTAATTATCTCTGATAAGCACATTCCTCTAATTGCTTTTTAAAACCAGTTGACCATTTTTACCTTCTTACACACACACACACAAACACACACACAAACACACACACACACACACACACACACACACACACACACACACACAAACACACACACAAACACACACACACACACACACACACACAAACACACACACACACACACACACACACACACACACACACAAACACACACACACACACACACACACACACACACACACACACACACACACACACACACACACACACACACTCGTTGCCTGCCAGCTTGCAGTCAATCCCGCGGGATTAAACACTAACTTGGCCCTAATTTTACAAACTGACTTTCATCACGAGGAGCTTCGTTTTCTCTAACAGCTGACTGTCAACACAACATGTACTTCATATTATCTACAATATATTCTATATGATCTACGCTATATATTCTATATTATCCACACTATATATTCTATATGATCTACATTATGTATTCTATATTATCCACACTATATATTATATATTATCTACACTATATTCTTTATTATCTACACTATATATTCTATATGATTTATGCTATATATTCCATATCATCTACACGATATATTATATATTATCTACACTATATTCTTTATTATCTACACTATATATTCTATATGATTTATGCTATATATTCCATATCATCTACACGATATATTCTATATGATCTGCACTATATATTCTATATGATCTACACTATATATTCTATATGATCTACACTATATATTCTATATTATCTACACGATATCCTTTATGATCTACATTATATATTCTATATGATCTACACTATATATTCTATATTATCTACGCTATATGTTCTATGCTATCCACACTATATATTCTATATGATCTACACTATATATTAAATATTATCTACACTATATTCTTTATTATCTACACTATATATTCTATATGATTTATGCTATATATTCCATATTATCTACACGATATATTCTATATGATCTACACTATATATTAAATATTATCTACACTATATTCTTTATTATCTACACTATATATTCTATATGATTTATGCTATATATTCCATATTATCTACACGATATATTCTATATGATCTACACTATATATTCTCTATTATCTACATTATATATTCTATATTATCCACACTATATATTCTATATGATTTATGCTATATATTCCATATTATCTACACGATATATTCTATATTATCCACACTATATATTCTATATGATTTATGCTATATATTCCATATTATCTACACGATATATTCTATATTATCCACACTATATATTCTCTATTATCTACATTATATATTCTATATTATCCACACTATATATTCTATATGATCTACATTATATATTCTATATGATCTACATTATATATTCTATATTATCCACACTATATATTCTATATGATCTACATTATATATTCTATATGATCTACATTATATATTCTATATGATCTTCACTATATATTCTATATTATCTACGCTATATGTTCTATGCTATCCACACTATATATTATATATTATCTAAACTATATATTCTATATTATCTACACTATATATTCTTTATTATCTACACTATATATTCTATATGATCTACATTATATATTCTATATGATCTACATTATATATTCTATATGATCTTCACTATATATTCTATATTATCTACGCTATATGTTCTATGCTATCCACACTATATATTATATATTATCTAAACTATATATTCTATATGATTTATGCTATATATTCCATATTATCTACACGATATATTCTATATGATCTGCACTATATATTCATTACATATTCTTTTTTATTTCTACAATATTTACTATTCACTTTACAGTACATATATTTTAAAAAACAATGAATTAATTACATCAATTAACATTAATTATCATTATTAACACATGAAAGAAGTCCTGCATTCAAAGTAGAAGTACTGCAGTATTATCAGATAAATGTATCAGAAGTAGAAGTACTCATCATGTGATCCTTAGTTCTCTCTGTCTGAACCGGGTCACCAGAATAAATGTCATTATTCTACGGGTCGTTTGACATCACTCTGTGTTGCTGAATATTAGAAAACATCACAGTTTGGACCTGGACCTGGTTCTGTCCCCACAAAGACGTCAGCGTGTCACTGATGGTGAGGTGCTGACCCGTCGTCCCTCGGACCCGTAGACAACACGTCCTATTTGTCATCTCGTTCAAACTAGAGGAGACTGTGTGTGTCTGAACTGAACCTGCTGTAAAGTGAAGATATGAGATATTACAACAGTTAGAATCAATCAGATGAAGACAAAACCTCCACCTCCAGCTGTCAAACAGGTGGTGGAGTGTAGAGCAGCTGCAGGGGATGAAACACTGGTACTGGTACTGGTACTGGTACTGGTACTGGTACTGGTGCCTCTACAATGCTGTACCTACAGTACTTAAGTAAATGTACTTCATTACTTTTACAGCTCATGTAGGCCTGTTTTTATAGATGACCGCTGATTCAGAGGAGGAACAACTGAAGAGAGGAGGGAATTACTGTGTGTGTGTGTGTGTGTGTGTGTGTGTGTGTGTGTGTGTGTGTGTGTGTGTGTGTGTGTGTGTGTGTGAACATCTGCAGCTGATTACTGAGGAGCTGTGAGGAAAACCTTCATCGAGAGTCAGAACATCTGGACTCATTCTGTCACATCCAGGAACTGAAGTGTGGAGCAGCTTCCTGCTGACGACTCTCTCTGCAGGCTCACAGTCTTCATCAGAACCAGATCAGAACAGAAAGTTCTGTGTGAAAACATGAGATCCATAATTCATGTTAAAGAAATCTCTTGATCACACAACGTATGGATCTTGTTCTTGTGCTGACAGCTTATGATCTTGTGTGACATCATGTTAAGGTTGAGGTTCTGTTTCTCACAAACGGGTCTCTGGTCATCTGGTTTTTTTTACTGGAGGTGAAATAACAACCTGAAGTTTTCACCTTGTCACCTTGACAAAAACGTTATTTTATCAATTACTTGTTGACAAATGATCTTCAGACAAGATTAATTCCAAACAAGATAAATTGCCTCAGACATCAGATCTGTTATCTTGGATCTGTTTGATCACACTGGGATCTTGTGTGGACGACAATAATGTGTGTGTGTGTGTGTGTGTGTGTGTGTGTAAAACATAGTTTCTGTTCGCACACAGTTTTTAATCTGGAGAATAATCTGTTGTCATTCTCCTTTAAAAATCACACTGATTGTTTTTTTATCTTTAACTTCTGCCTCCAATTCTCTGTGCTTATTTCAGCTGCTGATTCCAGGAAAACACACACACACACACACACACACACACACACACACACACACACACACACACACACACACACACACTCTCTCCTCCTGTATATAAAACGTTCCTCTGCTTCAGTCGCTGCAGATTATAAAGGTTTTCACAAAATCAGAACATCAGTTTGACTCGTGTAATCTGAAAAGAAGGTGCTGAGGTTGGATTAAGCTCTGTGCTCTGTGTGTGTGTGTGTGTGTGTGTGTGCGCTCTGCAGAAACTTATGTTCATTTTTAAAACAATGTGGATTACCATTATATGCAGGAGGAGATTGATTGATTATGTGGGTTTGAATAATCTTCAGATTAAGGTCTTTTATTCTTGTGCTTCTCTGAGCTCTTCATCCTCGTCCAGAGTTTTATCTTCATCCTTTATGTCTTTATTCTTTTATTTCTGCCTTTTGTAATTAATTTGCGGCGGCTGCGTGGACGCAGCGTTGCGTGTTGGAGGACTGTAATCGTCACTAATCAGAGATCAGGTTTAAAGCTCGATGATTGACTCTGACATGAGTTCACTTCTCTAAACGTACAGCAGCTCTGTCAGGTGACGTGACCCCGCCCACCGCTCTGTGGCGGCCATGATGGAGGTCCTCTGCGTGCTGAGCGATGATTGATCCATCTGAATAATCTGAGTCAAAATGTTTGATAATCACCACGTGAGGATCTAAAAGGAACAGTTCACCCAGAACTGGCCCAGAACCAAGAGATGCTGAGTCCACTTAAATCAGCTCTCAAGGACTCATGGTTCATATTTGTTAAAGGACCAGTTCATACAGCTCGTCTGCTGTGATCACAGTCTGCAGGAGAGAACACATCACTAACTGACCTGAGGACAGATGTTACCCTTTATTAGCTTGAAGGCTTCACTGGAGCTGCTGAGCTGTTAGCTCACAGTGTTAGCCCACAGTGTTAGCTCACAGTGTTAGCCCACAGTGTTAGCTCAGTGTGGTCCACAGTGTTAGCTCAGTGTTAGCTCAGTGTGGTCCACGGTGTTAGCCCACAGTGTTAGCTCAGTGTTAGCTCACGGTGTTAGCCCATAGTGTTAGCCCACGGTGTTAGCCCACAGTGTTAGCTCAGTGTAGTCCACGGTGTTAGCCCATAGTGTTAGCTCAGTGTTAGCTCACAGTGTTAGCGCACAGTGTTAGCCCACAGTGTTAGCTCAGTGTTAGCTCACAGTGTTAGCCCACAGTGTTAGCTCACAGTGTTAGCCCACGGTGTTAGTCGACGGTGTTAGCCCCCAGTGTTAGCCCACAGTGTTAGCCCACGGTGTTAGCTCTGGGTGTTAGCCCATGGTGTTAGTCCACAGTGTTAGCCCACGGTGTTAGCGCACAGTGTTAGCCCACAGTGTTAGCTCACAGTGTTAGCCCAAGGTGGTAGCTCACGGTGTTAGCCCACAGTGTTAGCCCACGGTGTTAGCTCACGGTGGTAGCCCACTGTGTTAGCTCACGGTGTTAGCCCACAGTGTTAGCCCATGGTGTTAGCTCAGTGTTAGCTCATGGTGTTAGCCCACAATGTTAGCCCATAGTGTCAGCCCACAGTGTTAGCTCTGGGTGTTAGCCCACAGTGTTAGCTCTGGGTGTTAGCCCACAGTGTTAGCTCTGGGTGTTAGCCCACGGTGTTACCTCACAGTGTTAGCTCACGGTGTTAGCTCTGGGTGTTAGCCCACAGTGTTAGCTCACGGTGTTAGCTCACGGTGTTAGCTCTGCGGTTAGCCCACAGTGTTAGCTCTGGGTGTTAGCCCACAGTGTTAGCCCACGGTGTTAGCCCACAGTGTTAGCTCTGGGTGTTAGCCCACAGTGTTAGCTCACGGTGTTAGCTCTGGGTGTTAGCTCTGGGTGTTAGCCCACAGTGTTAGCTCTGGGTGTTAGCTGGAGTGAGGGTGTGCGTCACGTCTGTCAGATCAGGATGTGATCTGTTCTCTTCTGTCCTCTCAACACGTCACACATCAAACAGCTTCTGATGGAGGAACCAGCATGAAATATCATTTCATTTAGAATGAGAATGTATCTGAAATCATTCTGGCATCCCTCTTGGTACAGTGACTGATATGATGACAACAGCCCATCATCAGTGATGAACAGAACCAGCTCAGTTCTGATGAGTCCAAGCTTCTCTGTGACTCCAACAGGCTGTTTCCCTCCAACAGGCGGCTGTAATGAATGTTTGAGTGGACAGACCGGCTGCTGTGAACCGTCTCTATTCCCTGAAGACTCCTCAGGACAAAGTGCTCTCAGGAGAGACACGCCCCCTCATATGGACACGCCCTTCTTTAGACACGCCCCCTCCTTTCACCAGCAACCGGCCACGCCAATTTAATCAATGATCCCATCAACATGTTTGAACACCACACTGGTTTCAATCAGCAGCCGCAGAGAGGAGGAGGAGGAGGAGGAGGAGGAGGAGGAGGAAGCTGCCTCATTGAATCTCTGAATTAACCAGATTGTTTTGACCTGTTTGACCACTTTAACATGTGGACATGTATATTCTTCTTCTTCTTCTTCTTCTTCTTCTCCTTCTTCTTCTTCTTCTTCTCCCTTTGAGTGAAGATCTTTCTCACTTTTATGTAGAAAATCATTTCAGATTAATATTTTTCGAGGTTGTTGTTGTGTGTTAGTTTGAATGTTTGTGGAGCCGTTCAGACCGACACCTGCTCTGATAGATGATCAATAAATGATCGATATATAGATATACTGTTGTCACATTGGTTTAAAGGACCAGACCAGAGTTTTTTAATCCAGACTTGCAGATTTCTGCTCACCGTGATCGATCCAGCCTCAGTAGAATCACTGACAGATTAAACTGACAGACTCAAAGGTTTAAACTTCACAGTTAGTGAGTTGAATCTGTGCTGCTGCTCCTGGTGATCAGTTTCCAGCTGCTGACTGTGGCACTGAGAGTCCCTGCAGAGTGTTAATGACCAATTAAAGCAGCAGCTGTAATCAAATTAACGACATGTTGCTGGTGCGTGCAGCAGGTCAGCCGCCTGTAAGCGATAGCAGTAATTCAGGCGGCAGACGGCCGCAGCTCCCCGGGGTTTTTGTTGTTCATTGTTTCCGCTGCTCTATTGTTTGCCGCCGTCAACGGCAACAATAGTCTGGCCACGCGTCCGCCCCCCCGCCCGCCGCCACCAGCTCCACCCACCGCCTCCGTGGCCCACTAATTATTCATAAATGCACATTTATGCAAATAGGCCTGATAGATTAACCTAATTCAACGCTGTAAACAACTCCTGGGCCGGGATTACAGTTGAAATTAGACGGGAGTGTCTGGAAGTCTGGACCGTATAGTCTTGTACGACGGCCCCCCCACAGCCTCATTTACATCAGTAATCTGACGTGCACGCGGCCACGCCAGACAAACAAGCATCCGGAGAAAGCTACAGTCTGTCTGCTGCCATTAGCACTAATGGCTAATGATTAAAAAATTTAATACTGTACTGAGACTGAGTGTGTCTGGACCGAACGCCACCGGGCCATCAGGCGTCACGCCGCGTGGTGCTAACGCGTGCCGCCGCCACAATAAGCTACACGCATTATGCTAATTTAAACCTCGACCCAAATGGACAATTACACGTCAAAGAGGGAGCGGTGTGTTTTCTTTATGAATCAATCAGTGACTTCCTGTTTCCTTTAAACTGAGACGAGTTAATCAGAAGCAGCTGCTGCAGAAGAAACCTTTACAAACTTTAACGATTGATTCACAGAACTGATCTGATCTGATCTGATCTGATCGGATCAGAACGTTTGTTCAAATGTTCAACAGTGGACTTTCTCACCCGGCCACAGTCTCCCTGTCTCTCTGCAGATGAAGACACTTTCCCGAGCTGACACCTCTGACCTCTGACCTCGACCCCTCGACACCCCCCCCCCCCTCTGACCCTAATCCTGGCGCTCAGCTGGAACCGGCGTAACACAGACGCCGTTTTGAGGAAACAACAGAAACTTGAAAACAGGAGTACGTGTGAGTTCAGGGTCAGGGGTTAAAACAACGCTGGCTGTGGAGACGCTCAGCTGCTCACTGAGGCCACGCCCTCGCTGCAGGTGTCTTCATGCTCACCTGACACTGGACAAAGTTCTGGTGCGTATTGAACCGGACGCACGATTGATGTTAGCCACGTTAGCCACGTTAGCCTCGGCCCGGGAGTATCAGCCACGGACACGTCATTGATCGCAGATAGAAATGTTTGATTGTTCCAGGTGGATTCAAACAGCCAATCACAGCTCTTGATGGAGCCAATCAGTGAACAGACGCATCAACATGTGACTGACATCAACAGAGCAGAGTGGAGCGAGACGAGAGCTGACGGAGAGGACGACAGGTCAGCTCAGTCCATCTCTCTCTCTCTGTCTGTCTGTCTTTTCCACTTCACCGACTCATTATCTTCATCATCTTCTCCATCCCTTCCTTTCCATCTCTCCATCCCTCTCTCCTCCATCTGTCAGTCCTTTTTCTTTCAGCCCCCTTCAGTCTCCTCCTCCTCCTCCTCCTCCTCTTCATCACCTGTCTGTTCTCGTCTATAAACAGTCCAATGTGGAGATTGAGACCAACGAGAGCTCATCAGTGACAGATCACACTTCTACCAGCAGGAGAGAGTGTGTGTGTGTGTGTGTGTGTGTGTGTGTGTGTGTGTGTGTGGATTAGCACAAATGGGGCTAAGAACAGATTGGAGGAGAAAATTAGACGACAATCGGTTTAAAAATCTCAAATATTAAATGACAATTAAAGAGAAACAGATTTAAAGATGAAGAGTGAAGCTGCAGAGACGCCTCAGTCCCTCTGATGTTAGCTGCTGATGCTACTGATGCTCCTCCTCCTGATGATATAAAGTCCTCCTCTCCTCCTGATGATATAAAGTCCTCCTCTCCTCCTCCTGATGATATAAGTCCTCCTCTCCTCCTCCTGATGATATAAAGTCCTCCTCTCCTCCTCCTGAGGATATAAAGTCCTCCTCTCCTCCTCCTGAGGATATAAAGTCCTCCTCTCCTCCTGATGATATAAAGTCCTCCTCTCCTCCTCCTGATGATATAAAGTCCTCCTCTCCTCCTCCTGAGGATATAAAGTCCTCCTCTCCTCCTGATGATATAAAGTCCTCCTCTCCTCCTCCTGATGATATAAAGTCCTCCTCTCCTCCTCCTGATGATATAAAGTCCTCCTCTCCTCCTCCTGATGATATAAAGTCCTCCTCTCCTCCTCCTGATGATATAAAGTCCTCCTCTCCTCCTCCTGATGATATAAAGTCCTCCTCTCCTCCTCCTGATGATTATAAAGTCCTCCTCTCCTCCTCCTGAGGATATAAAGTCCTCCTCTCCTCCTCCTGAGATATAAAGTCCTCCTCTCCCTCCTGAGGATATAAAGTCCTCCTCTCACTCCTGATGATATAAAGTCCTCCTCTCCTCCTCCTGATGATATTAAAGTCCTCCTCTCCTCCTCCTGATGATATAAAGTCCTCCTCTCCTCCTCCTGATGATATAAAGTCATCCTCTCCTCCTCCGAGGATATAAAGTCCTCCTCTCCTACTCCTGAGGATATAAAGTCCTCCTCTCCTCCTCCTGATGATATAAAGTCCTCCTCTCCTCCTCCTGATGATATAAAGTCCTCCTCTCCTCCTCCTGAGGATATAAAGTCCTCCTCTCCTCCTCCTTGATGATATAAAGTCATCCTCTCCTCCTCCTGATGATATAAAGTCCATCCTCTCCTCTTCTGATGATATAAGTCCTCCTCTCCTCCTCCTGATGATATAAAGTCCTCCTCTCCTCCTTCCTGATGATATAAAGTCCTCCTCTCCTCCTCCTGAGGATATAAAGTCCTCCTCTCCTCCTGATGATATAAAGTCCTCCTCTCCTCCTCCTGAGGATATAAAGTCCTCCTCTCCTCCTGATGATATAAAGTCCTCCTCTCCTCCTCCTGAGGATATAAAGTCAGCTGAAGTGTCAGAGAAACATAAACTTTTAAGTAAAGTTTGGTTCAGATGAACAGATGTTCTATGGTTCTCCTTGAACACATCGTATACTTTTTTTTTTAAAGATTTTTTGTGGCATAGACACCTTTATGAGCAGTAGACAGAGAGGAAACATGGGAGAGAGAGGGGGAGGTGACATGCAGGAAAGGACCTCCGGCCAGAATCGAACCGGGGTCGGCTGCGCTCTATGGCATGCGCTCCAACCACTCGACCACCCGTGCGCCAACACATCGTATAAATTTGAACTGATTAAATCTCCTTGTGTTTGTGTTCTGGACCGGGACTGACCGTGGCCCGAGGCTGACCGTGGCCCGGGGCTGACCGTGGCCCGAGGCTGACCGTGGACCGGGACTGACCGTGGCCCGAGGCTGACCGTGGACCGGGACTGACCGTGGCCAGAGGCTGACCGTGGACCGGGACTGACCGTGGCCCGGGGCTGACCGTGGCCCGCGGCTGACCGTGGCCCGGGGCTGACCGTGGACCGGGGCTGACCGCGGCCCGTGACTGACCGTGGACCGGGGCTGACCGTGGACCGGGGCTGACCGTGGCCAGAGGCTGACCGTGGCCCGGGGCTGACCGTGGCCCGGGACTGACCGTGGACCGGGACTGACCGTGGACCGGGGCTGACCGTGGACCGGGGCTGACCGTGGCCCGGGGCTGACCGTGGACCGGGGCTGACCGTGGGCTGAAAGGTCGATGTTCTGTTGATCTGGAGAGTTTGTTTTTAACTAATAAACATTTTGATCAGCTTCAAACTCAAATAACGCGTTAATCTGTCTCCAGGTTCCAAACATTAAAACTGAAACATGTCACCAGGTCGAGTTCCTGCTGATGAACACAGCTTTTAGTTTAAATACAAAAAGTACGCTCAGAGTTCTGCAGGAGACATCTGCTGTTGCCCTGGAGATGGTGACACGAGCCCAGCGCCATGACAACCTGCTCCTCCTCCTCCTCCTCCTCCTCATCATCATCACACCCAGCAGGACTCTCTCTGTTTCCTCGAGGCTCCTGTCAATAATCCCACAGCTCCTAATCTGCTGGAGGTGCTTTTTACTGCAATCTGACCAAATCCTCCCACAGAACGAGCACGACAGTGAACGCATCGTTTGATTTGGTGGGGGGGGGAGTAATTTTGTTGATTACTGATGATCAGAATCAAACATATGGCTCAGTGTATAATGCTTCAGTAGAATATTAAATAAGAAGATTTATCAGAACTGCACTTTTCTGTTCTCCTTCCCAGCATGCATCAGCTGTGACCTCACAGGCTGACTGTCAGACAGCAATAATAACATTGTATGATGATAATCCATCATGTTTAATGTCTTATTGATTCAATCACATCTGCTCTCACCTTCATCTTCATCACTTTCTCTGTGAGCCAGCTGCTCTTCATCAGTCGTCAGAACTATCCATCAAATACTGCAGTACAAGTACGTGTTAGAGTACTACACTGCACTACAGTCTGTGTGTCTGTGTGTAAATGAAGTGACTGGTGCTGGTCCGATGAAAACAATGGCCGTGGCGCTGAGCTCAGATCAGACAGGTTCTCCTTCATCTCTTCATATTTGCTGCTGATCTCATTGTAGCCTCCAATCCAAGTTAGCAGGGATTATCTCTGCGAGGGCATTAAGAGGCGGATAACCTCAGCTGAAGCAGTTAATCTAGCAGCATGTTAATGAGTCTTGTAGTGGATTGCTTAAATTAAAAGCAAATATCAACAGTCATTTGGCTAAAGGAGAGCGCCGCGTGGCCTCAATCATAATGCATTAAGTGATTTGAGTCGCCGGGTCGTTGCAGTAATCATGTAATGTGAGTGAAAAACAATAAAATTAACAGGTTATCAGGAAATTAAGGGAAGAAGAGGGGAGACGAGTTTGTGTCAGGATACAAACGGATTTGTGTCTCTGAAATAATCTGCTGCATGAAGTGAAGTAAAAACATGCAGAGTCGGATATTAAAGACAAAAACAAGCAGAGAACGAACAGAAACATGAACAGAAAGAACGATTCTATGACGACCATCAAAAAACCTGATTTATAAAGAAACGCACTGAGTCATTTATCACATATTAGTCAATTGTTACATGAAGTCTTACTTTTATGTAAAGAGGAATCTGCAGCCGTCCTCTGTGTTGTTACTGCTGTCAGCATCATGCTAACGCTAGCAGCCCGGCTGCTGTCAGAAACAAGAAACAACACGAAGAATCGCAGTGTGATCGAACCTGATCTCAGGTCTGTGAACAGTCAGAGGTAAACAGCAGGTTGTATTAATCAGAATGTCGGTGCTGAAGCGTCTCTGGTCCCACTGCTGAGAGGAGACACAGATCAACAGGGGAACAGAGTTTGTCACAACACCGGAGCGTCTCCATCAGTCGATGTCTGTCTGCTCACTCTTGTTTCACCTTCTATCTTCACCTTCTTCACCTTCTTCACCTTCTTCACTCCTCCATCAGCAACTTCTTTTTCTTTTGCAGTGAAGAGTTTCCACAGTTGTGACCGGGGAAACTGATGACACTTCCTGTTTGAATTCATCCGTAAAAATCCTGCCTGGTGTCAGACTGACCATCACATCACACTTCCTGTTCATGAAGTCTAAAAGTTTCCCAGAATCCTTTGTGTAACACGACCTTTGACCTCCAAAGTGCCATAAAATGTATAAAAGTTTATCTTTGAGTTGAATCAGATTTGTAAATCAGAGCTCAGAGTAAAGATCAGGTATACATGTAATCTGACTACATGTAATTCAAATACATGTAATCTGACTACATGTAATCTGACTACATGTAATCAGATTACTCATATTGCATGTAATCAGATTGCATGTAATCAGATTACTTGTAATCTGAGTAATCAGATTACTCGAATTACATGTAGTCAGATTACATGTAATCAGATTACTTGGATTACATGTAATCAGATTACATGTAATCAGATTACTCAGTTTACATGTAATCAGATTACATGTAATCAGATTACTCAGATTACATGTAATCTGATTACATGTAATCAGATTACTCGAATTACATGTAATCAGATTACATGTAATCTAAGTAATCTGATTACTCGAATTACATGTAATCGGATTACATGTAATCAGATTACTCAGATTACATGTAATCAGATTACTCAGATTACATGTAAATTGACCACATGTAATCTGACTACATGTAATCTGACTACATGTAATCTAACTACTTGTCTCAGCAGTTATATGATTAGTAGGGGTGGGAAAAATAATCGATTCTTAGATGAATCGCGATTCGGACGTGGATGATTCTGAATCGATTCACAAATGTCAAAAATCGATTTTCTACAATCGGAACGGAACGCAAGAGGCGGAACTCAGAAGTGCAGAAGTGCAGAGCGAGAGCGAGCACACAACAAAAAACATGGGATGTGTCGTGAATGTCTGTACTCACAAACATCGAACGTCTGAGGCATTTGTTCACACCGAGCTGATCGAGAGCAGCGTGGAGACGAGGGCTGAACGATATATCGTTATCGTATCTATATCTAGATATGAACATTCAAGATATTCGTATCGAAAAAGCAACGATATAAACGATATAGATTACCCCGCTCGCCCTGCACGTACAGCTCTGGCAGTCACAACAAACATCCTTTTTATGATTGCCCTTGAATGCACCGCTAAGGCCAGCCAACCACAAAGCTTATTTCATGCTTGCTGTGGATCGACAGCTGAAGCCAACCAATGACAAACATACGAGGGCGGGAGTGAGGGAGACGGAGACTGAGA
>NC_044201.1:31499657-31539172 GCF_900880675.1 Sparus aurata
GGTCCGGCTGCTGGTTCTGATGAGGAGGCTGTGTGCGGCTCTGCTGCAGGAGCTGAGGAGGCTGCTGGAGGAGAACCAGCAGCAGGTGACGACCTCTCGGCCTCAGCAGGACTCCGCCCCCCCTGCAGCTGACGGAGATGCTGAGGTGGAGGTGAACCACCAATCAAACGCTCCTGTGGGTGAAACCAGCCAACCGGAGCAGACTGGTGCGGCGGGCAGCAGGCGGAGCTTCAGCTGCAGCGTCTGCAGCAGCAGCTTCTCCAGACGGACCAACCTGAGCGCTCACCTGCGGGTCCACAGCAGAGAGCGGCCCTTCAGCTGCCCCACCTGTGGTAAAGCTTTCTCCGCCCGCAGCAGCGTCAGAGTCCATCAGCTCAGCGTGCACAACAAGCAGCGGCCCCACAGGTGTGTTCACTGCGGGAAGGTGTTCGGCACCCGCAGCCACCTCAGGACGCATCAGACGTCCGGCTGGCAGCACGGCAGCCGGACGCTCACCTGTCCGACCTGCGGCGAGACGCTGGCGGCCAGGTGCTGCCTCCGCAGGCACCGACTGACCTGTCGGAAGACAGACGACAGATTCAGGTGTGCAGAGTGCGAGAGGGAGTTCTCCAAACACAGCTACCTGTTGGCTCACCAGAGAGTCCACCTGAAGGAGAAACCCTTCAAATGTCCCACCTGTGAGAAAGGCTTCACCACACGCCGCAGCGTCCACATCCACCAGCTGACCGTCCACAGAGGACTGAGGCCGTTCACCTGCAGCGTCTGCAGGAAGACGTTCAGCCAGCAGAGCGGCCTCACAGCTCACCTGAGGACGCACACAGGTGAGCGGCCACACACCTGCGAGCAGTGCGGGAACAGTTTCTCCAGCAGGAGCAGCCTGTCTGTGCACCGCCGCGTCCACACCGGAGAGAAGGCCTTCAGCTGCGACACCTGCGGGAAGAGCTTCAGCGTGGCGTCCAACCTGCGGCGCCACCGGCTCGTCCACTCGGGCCGCCGAGCCTTCGGCTGCGATGTGTGCGGCAGCAGCTTCACACAGGCAGCGCACCTGAAGGTGCACCGCGCCGTGCACAGCAGCAAGTGGGCGTTTATCTGCAACGCCTGTGGGAAGGGCTTCAGACAACGCAGCACGCTGCTGGTGCACGAGCGCAGCCATGCCGGCGTCAAACCGTTCAGCTGCAGCGAGTGTGGAAAACACTTCACCTCCTCCACGTCACTGAAGCGCCACCAGCTGACACACTCAGGGCAGAAAGCTCACACCTGTGACGAGTGCGGCAGAAGCTTCAGCAGCGCTCAGGTCCTGAAGACTCACCTGCAGCTGCACGGCGGCAGCAAGGCGTTCTCCTGCGACGTGTGTGGGCGTGGCTACAGCTCACTGAGCTACCTGAAGATGCACCGACGCAGCCACTCGGAGGGGAAACCGTTCAGCTGCGATCAGTGTCAGAAGACCTTCTCCACGCAGGCCAGCATGAAGCTGCACCAGCGCACGCACAGCGGAGAGAAACCGTACGTCTGCGAGGTCTGCGGGAAGAACTTCAGCGTGTCGCAGAACCTCGTCAGGCACAAACGCGTCCACAGCGGAGAGAAACCGTTCGAGTGCAGCGTGTGCGGGAAGAGATTCAGTCAGAAGAACAACCTGAAGACTCACCAGCTGGTTCACACGGGACACAAACCGTTCAGCTGCTCCACCTGCAGCCGGAGCTTCACCTCCATGAGGAGCCTCAGAGAGCACAAGTGTGTCTCCACCTGACGGACAGACGAGAGACAAAGTAACTAACTAATTCATTAATTAATTAATTAATTAACCCCCCCCCCCTTCAGCAGCAGTTAACAGCAGCTTGTAGGGTCCTCACTGATGCATAGAGGGAAAGCCATATTCCAGGATCATGTTTTTCATTTGCCTAGAATCACATTTTAAAGGTTAGTGGATGTCATGATTACATAGTTTTACATATTGTTGGAGTCATTTCTATGGAAGTGATTGTTCTGTTATTATATTGGTAGTTAATAATAATTTTATATTGAGAAATTTAAGTTTGATTATATTTTCAAGACCAGATGAATTCTGTGTTATTATGAATATTAACAGTTAACCAGTGAAGTTTGGAATGGTGAAGTTTGATTGGCTGTTTGGCTTAAAGACTGTGTGACACAGTCAGACGTCGGGGCTCGTGGAGCAACACAGTCTTTTGACCTACACTTAGTTAATTTGTGTAGAAAGTCAAGATGTTAAGTTTTTTACTGTGTATGATTCAAGTTCATCAGTAAACAGATAAACGAAGACTTTTGGATTCCAGACTTTTATTTTCTGACTTTGGTGTTGAGTGCAAAGAACTTTGAGGTCCTGAACTAGAGAGTCAGTGTTGCTGCACTCACAACACATTTTAAACTGTGCTGAAGAAGAATACATCTACAGTATCTACATGATCTGTTGATCATGTGTTTTTACAGCAGTGGATGATACATCAGACTCTGATTCTGATTCGCATCAAGGAGCTGAATTCAATCGTGCTGACACTGTGGTACATCAATTATTATTTATTTTTTTCTAATACCTATTTATGTATGAATATATTTATTGATTTATCTATGACAACACTGATAACCTTTCACCATTGATATATACTGTATATGGTAAGGGAACAGTTATGGAAGCTTTTACAAATTGTTGATACATTTATGTGTTTCCTCTCAGGTTCTTGAACCACAAAACCAAAGTTCCGTTCCGTTCCGTTTTCTTTCTGCTTATCCATGAGGGTCGCGGGGATGTTGCTGCTTTTTTCTCCCTAAGGGGTTGCAGAGCTCACTGGGGCCAAATCCAGTTTACTCCATGGGCGACTCATCCAGGGTACAGCCCATCGCAGGAACAATAATAATAATAATAATAATAATAATAATAATGCATTTTATTTGAAGGAGCCTTTCAAAGCACTCAAGGATACTGCACATAACAACAACAGTACAACATAAAACAAGGGACAATTTAGTGCAAATAAACAGATAAGTAAGAGGATGCAGTTACATGGTGCCGGCTCAGAAGTCAGACTCTGGTCCTCACCAAACAGGAAGTCAGCCGGGCCGGGTTAGGCAGGGCTGAGCTTCCGGGGTGAGAATAATGCAATGGAGTGGAATGGAGAAAAGGCAGGAGTGTGATTATATGATTAGTCTGATACAGTGTACGCCACGTGGAATAAGTGTGTTTTCAGGTGAGATTTAAAAGTGGAGACAGTCAGAGCTGCTGCTGTCTGGTGGGAGAGTTCCGGAGGCTGGAGGCAGATCTGCGGGAGGCTCGTGACCTCATGGTGGTTCGGTTGGCGTATTGGGTAAAGAGCTGGATGGTAGAAGAGGATCGGAGGGATATGGATCAGTTCAGAGAGATATGATGGTTCCAGGTTATGAGGGATCTTGAAAGTGAGGAGTAGAATCCTGAAATCAATGCAGGATTTGATGGAGAGCGGATGGAGCTGCTGCAGGCCGGAGAGAAGTGTTCAGCAGAGGGAGTTCTGATGATGATACGGGCCGCTGCGTTCTGGACCAGTTGGAGTTTATGGAGTGATTTCTGAGGAAGACCATGAAGGAGAGAACTATAGTAGTCCAGACGAGATGTAACCAGGATGTTTAGGAGAACAGCAGTGCAGGCTGGTGTGAGTGAGGGATGGAGGCGGTTGGTGTTGTGTAGATGGAAGTATGCAGACCGGGTAACATTACTGATGTGGGCTTCAAAGGTTAAGCTGCGTCCAGGGTGACACCCAGGCTCCTTACCTGGGGAGAAGGTGGGACAGAGGACATGGAGAAGGGTTGTGCTCTGCAGGGTGGATCTGGTGCTCCCAAACACAGACCTGAAGGTGAACGGTCCGTACGTTTGGCATCCAGCCTTTGTCAGGGAGTCAAAGTGATTATATGAGCGGTCCTCTCTAGTGGTGATCACCAATAGGAATCTTGGCTGTCTTTGTTTACATTCTTAGATGACTATTGTAGGCCTGAAGGACAGTAATGAATAATGTCATAATGTTATCCTCTGTCTCATGTTTCAGCCTGGCCAGGTAACAGAGCTGACTGTGCAGCCGGACGTTTCTTACTTTCTGTGTTGTTGTTTCAGACATCTTTATCTGTTCTTCAGATGGTGATATGTGATGCTGATGCTGAGGATTCACCTGAAACAAATCCAGACAAGACTTCTTGCTACAGGTAAGTAAAAAATGATAGTGACTGACATCATTTCTATTTAATTCATGGGGAAGAACTTTGTGTTGGTAAGATGTTTGAAGGTACACAGTGAATACACAGAGCTGTGTGCAGCGCGTGCTGAGGAGGAGCAGCTGGTCAGTCAGTGTGGAGAACACACAGCAGTGTCAAATCAACTTCTGACTGTAGTTACTGTTGTTTTTATTGTGCAATATTGATGGTATTTGAGTAATTGTTCTAAAAGTGTGCATTGTGTGGGATATTCATTAATCAGATCACTTCTGTCACTACAGGGAGGAGATGAACATTCCACTGCCTGACACTGTGGCAAACCTGTCGCTTCCTATTCATCACAAACGAGTCGGCAGGTTCAACATCTGAAGAGCTGATGTTTTGGGTGGAGCCGTCAGAGGTTTCTAACATATTCTGTGACATGCTGGTCAGATTCACTGATGCTGCTGGTGTGTTTGAGGAGGGACTGACACAGGTGGTCCAAGACGAGACTTTTTAACTCTGCTGATGAAACAGCTGAAAGACTGGCCCATTTTTGATGGACCAGAAGGACATCTGTTCTCGGTCTACAGTGCAGATGGTATGTGTAACCTTTGTTACGATGTAATAACAGAGCACAGGTTAGTAATAATCAATACTAATAGCTGGACCAGTAACAGAAGACTTCAGGTTTGTAAGAGGCCTTATTCTTCAAATACTCAGAAGAAACAGGCAGCAGTGGTTTGAGTTTTTGTGGCCACTTGTTATTATGAATGAATAACACAATGAAACTACAACAGTTTGTTGCAAAACATTCAATGAAAATTAACAAAGTAAAATGATAAAGCCGGCAAAATAAAACCTTCTGTTCCCAAAGATGGCGTCGGGGCCATTTTCCTGATCAGTGTCAGCGTATCAGTGTACGTTTGTTTTGTCCTACCACACAGTCCGTGAGGGAGGGAATCAGGAAATCCTTCACCACTCTCAGAGTTTAATACCAGAAGATTCCATGCAGCTCGCCACCCAGCTCACACTGGGAATCTGTGCATCCTGGGATCTGGGAACAATCTCTGGATCTTGGGAAACCTCAACGAGCCCAGCAGGAAGCGCTCCAGTGGACGGTGGGACGTGGCTGGGACCTCTTTAATGACATCACAAAAACACCTGACCAACGGGTCGATCTATAATGAGCTTTACAGCGTTTCACCTCACCAGATCGCTGGTTCCAGTGGATGACAACAGGTTTAACCTCTGTATGGATCAGACACAGTTAGGCTTATTTTTATTCATGTATTTTCCACTGAAATAATGAAGCTGTGGGTGACAAATGTTCCACCATTACAAGGGACGGGCATTGGAAATTAGCTAAGGCTATAAATGCTATGATGCTTTCTGTTGGATTGTTGTACAACCCACATGATCTGTATCTGTCCCTATCAAATAAACCATATAAAAAAAATAAATAAATAAAATAAACCTCTCTTCAATTCATAGCTGAGCAATTCCTTTTAGTTCCAGATACAGTGCTGCTGCAGACGGGCAGTACTCTGGCTTCTGTAAGTGATTGTGCTCCACAGTAAAGTCCAGGTACTCCTCAGGAGAGACATCCAGCGCAGCCTGTTCTGTTGGAAATCCACAGTCTCTGGAGCCAGACCTGTGTTAAACAGAAGACATAATTACATGGATTTTGTTTATTTAACAACAAATACAAACATGAATCTATCACCAGTATCAGCCTACCTGTGTGGTCAGCAGTAGAGCTCTCTGGGCTCCCGGACATGATGCTGTTCTGGAGGGATGAATCCTGTGATGCTTCCACAGTCTCACACACTCGTCACACAAGTCCTTCTGAATAACATCACAGCCATATCTCAGGAGACACTGACATCAAAGGTTACACATAATTAAAATAATTAATGACAGCCACTTACCTTCCCTCTCTGCATGTGGACCACCAGGACTCAATCCTCTGGTTGTTAGTGGATGAGCTCATATGTTGTCCACAAAACAGGCAAATTCGATCTCATCACCTCCATCAACTACTCCTGGAGAAATGTAGTTTGTAAAACTACTGCTAAAAAAAAGTAGCTTTAGCAACTACTTCTACTCATTATACTCATTTAACTCAGCGTTAAATAAATCAACATATGGTGTACGTGAAACTAAATATAATAGCCTACAAAAAATTCACATGCCAGCAGAAATAAGCCTCTCAACTCGACTCGAGAGGAAAAAGTCCAAATGATAGTTGTTCTCAGCGTGCAGAGCTCACATGTGAACACGCAGGTCGAGTCTGTAGCTGCATCTGTGTCCAACATGTACATGCCCAAATATGGCCGTGGTTGCGCTGGTGCGTTCAAGGGCTCATCGTGGTAGCGGGAGGGTCGTCCATGACGTGCTTGTGTCATATGAGCTCTGCCTTGATAGCACGAAGCCCCGCCCACTCTGTGAAGACTCTGAGTGCTGCCAGGGAGAGCCAATCAGAGGCAGCGCTGGCTTAACAAGTCGTGAAATGTTTTATGCCTTTTTTCAAAGAAAAATAAAATGTAGCCTGTATTTCTTTTTTGAATAACAAATATTTCATGTTATTGGTCAAAATTGTAGTTTGTAAATTGAGCAGTTAAACTACAAAAATGTCCAAAAAGTAGTTGAATTACTTGTAGTTAAGCTATTTAGTTCAACTACATGTAGTTTACGTCTCCCCAACACTGTGTGTGTGTGTGTGTGTGTGTGTGTGTGTGTGTGTGTGTGTGTGTGTGTGTGTGTGTCCCGGCACGCACACACACACACACACACAGATAAAATCAGAGGGGAGCAGCTCAGAGTTACGTAAGAGTGTGAAAGTGAAAGTGTTCAGACGGTCAGACTCCATGTTGAAAGCAGAACAGAAAGAAGAAGACGGAGGAGGAACTGTAAAGTGTGAAGCAGGTGAGTGTTAAAACAACGTGTTTGTGATGTTACTGTGAGATTGTGAGTCCGTTTAGTGTCCGCGGACTGTAGAGGAGTGTGTGTGTGTGTGTGTGTGTGTGTGGAGGGTAGACAGACTTCCTGTCCTCTCTTTCTGCGTCACTCTTGAACAAACCTGTTTACTGATTATTGTGTTCGTGTACATGTTGGTATATGTTGGTCCAGTTCTCGTATACACGATCATAATAACCCACGTGTGTTTTTGTCGCGCTTGTATCACAATAATCAGCGTCTGATGCACCGATGAGCTCTCCTGGGTCGAGATCCTCTCTCAGATAAACACACGGCCTGAGAACATGTTGGCGGTGGTGCTGTCCACAGACTGCTGTGCATGTCCTGATGTCATATTTTGTTAATGTCGACACTTGCTAGTTTGTGTTTTGTGTAGTGTTTGTGTTTTGTGTGTGTGTGTGTGTGGGGGGGGGGGGGGGGGGGCTTGGCTGCATGCCCTGTCCTCGGTGTCTGTCATCATGTTGATGGCCTTTTCTACTGGTCAGATGAGCGGGTCCAGCCCTTGCTCCTGATTGGTGCCCCTGTTTCCTGCCTGGTCTTCCTCTCCCTCTCCATCTGCCTGGCTCGGTTCTGCACTGTGATTGGGTTGCCCTGTCCCGGCTCACCTGTCCCAATTTAATTGTTGTGATTCATTGGTCTCCATACATCAGACTTAGGGGTGCTATTCCTGTTTTGTACTTCGTTTGGGTTCTGTATTTTTATTTGGGAATACTATCCTCCTCCCTTAGTTCATCCTGTTTGATTCCTATTTAAATTTACCTTCCTTATTAAAAAACAATTTCATTTTTGCTAAACTAACTCCACCTGGTCCTTTGTTATTTCCCAGTCGTAACAGTTCTGAGCTCACAGTTCATGTTTCACCCCTCAGACCTGAAGATGAGTGTTTGTGGGGAGGAAGAGGAGGGCCGAGCAGAACCTCCAGAACCCATCTGTCCGTCTGTGAAGAGTGACCAGTCCAAAGGTGATCCTCCAGTCTTCAGTGCTGAACCTGGACCCATCTGTCCGTCTGTGAAGAGTGACCAGTCCAAAGGTGATCCTCCAGTCTTCAGTACTGAACCTGGACCCATCTGTCCGTCTGTGAAGAGTGACCAGTCCAAAGGTGATCCTCCAGTCTTCAGTACTGAACCTGGACCCATCTGTCCGTCTGTGAAGAGTAACTGGTCCAAAGATGAACCTGAATCCTTCAGAACTGAACCTGGACCGTCAGACACAAAGTAAGAGCACTGAGACGACTCATTCAGTACGTTTACATGCACAGTTTAGTCAGATTACAGCCATAGTTCCACTCTGCTGCTCAAGTCAGACAACTGCAATTATCCGAGTATACATGCCGGTGAGAAAATCAGATTATTGTCCGGAGCATGTCATACCCGGTACGCTAGGTGGCGCTGTACCCATTTCAACTAGTGGTGACAGAAACACCTCCGGCTGACCTCTTTACGTCACCAGCAACAACAAACTGCCTCGGCATTCCAGAAAGATGGCGTACGAAGAGCGAGACGAAGCTCCATCTTTGTACATTTCATATATGGTGAACATGATAATTACACAAACTAGATGCACAATGGCGCTCTGTCTCTCTTTCTTGCGGTGATTTCGGAGGAAAGACGTCGTCGTCCTTCTACTTCCGGCTCACGGCCCCGGGAAATAAATCTCGCGCCTTCGCAGAACGCAAAATCCAATCCGATCTGATAGAACGTATACATGCAGGAGTAATGTGACTATCAATCAATAATCTGGGTGCTTTAATCCGACTATGAGAAATCCGATCCGGTCCAATTTTAGTCAGACTAAGGTGTATACATGCATCTTAAACATCCCATCATAGTCGGATTGACACAGTAATTCAGTTTTCTTTAGTGTCATGTAAACACACTGACTCAGTGTTTGCTGGTAATGTTTTGCAGTAGAGTAACATCAGGCTCCAGGACTGAAGAAACACAAAGTCTTTAATAATCTCTGTGACAAACACGAGTTTCTGTACTGACACGTTTTGTTCTGAGAGAAAATCTTCACACATCATTTTCATGACACACTAAATGCTGAATTCAAGATGAAAAGAATCGACACTTTGACTTTTCTCTGTGAGCGTCTGAGCTTCTCAACAGTGTCGACCGAATCTTGATGTTTTTAACAACAATCATGAAATCATTGTAGTTCTAAATAAATGTGTTCACAGAGAGAGGAAGCAGCCCACCTGCTGTGTTTGGTGTCAGGACGTCCTGAAGGATCCGGTCTCTACCAGCTGTGGACACTGGTTCTGCAGACGCTGCATCACCTCATACTGGGACCAGTCTGCTTCACCAGGAGACTCCTCCTGTCCCCAGTGTGGAGGTAAGACCCAGAACAACAGCTGGACTGAGGACAGACAGTCAGAGACAAACTGTACCAAGTCACACTGAACATCTCAACATGTTAAAGCCACATTATGGAGAAATTCTCATGTTGTGTGATTTGGCACCCCCCACAGTTTCTGAGTGCAACACCACTGTAGTAAAAACAAATCCCAGGTGTGTAACAGTTTGTCAGGCGTAATATAGGTGCTGACTACAAACACAACTCATGACATTGTAACAGTCGGGGTTATTGAATGTAGTGCCACTAGGCGGCGCCTCCTTTTGTGAAGTGGACAGTGTAACCTGTACCTAGAAGAAGAGTTGACGTGCTTCCGCTCCACCATGCGTAGCAATGCCGCCAGCGGAGTGAAGACCACCCTTTTTATTTTATTTTATATTGTGATGTATAGGTGTAGGATCCTCGGCCTATGTGTGTGATAACTAGTGCCGTAGCGACCTGGCTTGGTATGGTCTGTAAGTTACAGTGGAATGAAATGTTGCCTGCCGTGTCGTTTGAGCTAACCGGAGCCACCGTCACTGAAAGCGGACCATAACCTTCCCCTGCACCGACCACGTTACATCATCACAGTGTTACGTGTTGGAGTGAACACGTATGTGAGGCTGTGATCCTACAAGTGACAGAGACACCGTTCACCTGTTACAACACACCTGACCATCAACACGACTCTGAAGCTGCTGCTTTAACCCAAAAAGTTACATCATGTTGCTTTCTAGATTGTCTAGATTACACACAAAGTCAATGAAAAGAGCCGAAGAGACTCAAAGTTTATATATTCTGATACTGTTGGATTGTTATTGATCATGAAAATAATCCCAGATTGTCAAATTGTCTAAAACATTTTTCTCTTTTCAGTGAATGTTGGTCTGCAGGAGGTTTTAGATGAACATAAGATCAGTCTGAGGAGGAGATGTGAACGTGTGACTGAAGGAAGTGATGAAGCAGGAAGTGGAACCCTCCTCAGCAAGATCTACACTGAGCTCTACATCACAGAGGGACCGAGTGAAGAGGTTAATACCCAACATGAGGTGAAGCAGCTTGAGACAGCTTCCAAGATGAAGACCTTCAGTGAAACGCCAATCAGGTGCTGCGACATCTTTAAAGCCTCAACTGACCAACAGAGATGCATCAGAGTGGTTCTGACCAACGGCGTCGCTGGAGTTGGAAAAACCTTCTCGGTGCTGAAGTTCACTCTGGACTGGGCAGAGGGCTCCGAAAACCAAGATGTCAGTCTGCTGGTTCTGCTGTCGTTCAGGGAGCTGAACCTGATCAGAGATGAGCAGTACAGTCTTCTCAGGCTGCTCCATGTTTTCCATCCAACATTACAGAAGGTGACAGCAGAGAAGCTCGCTGTCTGTAAACTTCTCTTCATCTTTGACGGCCTGGATGAAAGCAGACTTTCACTGGATTTCAACAACCATGAGGTCGTGTCTGATGTCACACAGGAGTCATCAGTCAGCGTGCTGCTGACAAACCTCATCCAGGGGAAGCTGCTTCCCTCGGCTCTCGTCTGGATCACTTCCCGACCTGCAGCAGCCAATCGGATCCCTCCTTCATGTGTGGACAGGGTAACAGAAGTACGAGGCTTCACTGACGTCCAGAAGGAGGAGTACTTCAGGAGGAGGTTCAGTGATGAAGATCTGTCCAGCAGAATCATCTCACACATCAAGACCTCCAGGAGCCTCCACATCATGTGTCAGATCCCAGTCTTCTGCTGGATCACTGCTACAGTTCTGGACCACATGTTGACTACAGACCAGAGAGGAGAGCTGCCCAAGACCCTGACTGACATGTACTCATACTTCCTGCTGGTTCAGATAAAGAGGAAGAAGCAGAAGTACCATGAGGGACGTGAGACGAGTCCACAGGAGCTGACGGAGGCTGACAGGGAAGTTCTTCTGAAGCTGGGGAGGCTGGCGTATGAACATCTGGAGACAGGAAACATCATGTTCTACCAAGAAGACCTGGAGCGGTGTGGTCTTAATGTCACAGAGACCATGGTGTACTCAGGAGTTTGTACAGAGATCTTCAGAAGAGAGAGTGTGATCTTCCAGAAAACAGTCTACTGCTTCGTTCATCTGAGCGTTCAGGAGTTTCTGGCTGCAGTCTACATGTTCCACTGTCACACCAGCAGGAACACAGAGGTGGTGAAGAAATTCCTGAGAGGTTGGACGTATAACAGTGACTCTTCCCTGGAGGTCTTCTTGTGGAGAGCCATGAACAAATCCCTGGAAAGTAAAAATGGCCACCTGGACCTGTGTGTTCGCTTCCTTTATGGCCTCTCTCTGGAGTCCAACCAGAGACTCTTAGGAGGCCTGCTGGGTCAGACAGACAACAGTCCAGAACTCACCCAGAGAGTCATCAACAACCTGAAGAAGGTGAAGAGTAATGAGATCTCTCCTGACAGAAACATCAACATCTTCCACTGTCTGATGGAGATGAACGACCACTCAGTCCATCAGGAGATTGAAGAGCTCTTGAAGTCGGAGAACAGATCAGACAAGAAACTCTCTGACACCCACTGCTCAGCTCTGGCCTACATGCTGCAGATGTCAGAGGAGGTTCTGGATGAGTTGGACCTGCAGAAGTACAACACATCTGTACAGGGACGACTGAGACTGATTCCAGCTGTGAGGAACTGTAGAAAGGCTGTGTAAGTCCAGATGTGTTAAACATTATGAAGTGAGGTAAAGCTGAAGCCTTCAGTATTAAAGATCAACACTTTACACATATGAATAATATAAAACCTTAACACTATACACGTTTACCAAAACAAGTATTAAACCTGCTGATTGAATAAATGATCATCACCAAGCTCAGAGTAGAAATGACATGAAGTCATCTTGTTTCCAAAACATTGCACTAAATTATTACCCATAAAATGATAATAAGACAATGTTTAGTTGTAATTCTTGTGTTTGTGCAGTGGGAGGCATTAAATGAATGAAATTGGAGATGAAAAGCAGATGGAGCAACAGAATAAAATGCATCAAAGATTGAGAAAATACACACAAACACATAAGTGAGGTAAATACATACGAGTGCAGTTCCAACCTACAAGCTGAACCAATATATTGTATTTATATGACACTCACATCAGTTTGTTGGACACAAATAAAATGGCGCAACAATGGAAGAGTCACAAGAAAAATATTACAGGGACAATTACTATATAAAGCCAGCAGAATGAAGAAAACAGATAAACACAAACATGTCAAACCAAAATAAAACAAAGATGAAATCATCAGAATCGGCCGTTAAAAGCCGTTTTATACAGGTGTGTTTTGAGGGGGATTTAAAATGGGCCACTGATTCAGCCCAGCTGATCTCCTCAGGCAGGTCAAAGTCTGGAGGCTCATCTGGAGCAGAGGAGCTCAAGTTTCAAACTACAAACCTTGTGATCGTTGACTGACCAGCTCAGGCCGAACAGCTGACCAGCTGAGCTACAGCTGCTCACGTTCATGTGCTTGGTGATGCAAAATGTATAGTTAAGAGTTAGATTGTATCTGATTTAAATGTTTTATTATCTGTATTCACAGACTGAAGAACTGTGATCTCTTAGAGATTCACCTTAAAGTCATCGCCTCAGCTCTGAAGTCCAACCCCTCACATCTGACACATCTGGACCTGAGTCACAACGACCTGTTTGATTCAGGAGTGAAGCTGCTGTGTTCTGGACTGGAGAGTCCAAACTGTCGACTGGAGACTCTGAGGTCAGTTCATGTGGTTTTTTTTTTCTGTTTATTAAATTTAAATCTAGAACAGAAGAAGAATTTCCTTCAGTTCACACACACACACACACACACACACACACACACACAGCTCAGTGCACGTCTGATCAGTGATGAAGATGATGGAGGATGAGGTTGTCTGAACACGTCTGGAGCTCAAAGTGTTCACAGCTGTTGCAAACAGCCAAAGGTGGAGTGAAGAGCTGCTGGAGACACAACAATGGTTTAAATATGGAGAAGACGTGTCACATGTTCAGACAGTCTCTGCTGAAGACGTTCAAAGTGTTTTACTCAGCTGTTCATATGAACAGTGGCAGAAATAGTTGTGCAACAAAAGAACAAAGAGCTGAGAGAGAAGTTCAAACCCCGCCTCCTTTCTCACCGCCACTCAGGTGACCAATCACACAGTGAGGTGTGTGTTAATGTTGGATTGTTTGTTTTAAAGTGACAGAATCTGTTGGACATAGACCGTCCTAATGTGACATCAGAAAGGTGTGGCCCCACTCACATTTAAATCTGTGAATAGAAAGTGTTGGATGTAATTTAATGTCATCTCCGATTGAACACACTGCATGTATTGACTGTCTGAAACACTGAAGACAAACTTTAGAAAATTGAAGATATTACACTGCTGATGTCAGTTATAAATGTGACACCATTATTTCACACATGTTGTTTTCACATTTAAATCACACTTTAATATGTATTTTAAACCTTTGTTCACACTTTCACAACATTATTCCAAACTTTGTGAATCTTAGTGTTCATGTCATCAGGTCTGAAGGGGATCTGACCTCATAGATTTGATGCTGATTGACCCTGAGTGTCTACTATAACATTAAACATTCAAACCTCTTAGTCATTTGATTCCTTTGTGCGTCTGTGAATAAAACAGAAACCAGTGTTTTCTTCTCTGTCAGACGATAACAAACATGGGTTTGTTCAGAACCTTTTATGATGACGTGACGTTTATACTGACTGAAATATTTAAACTCAAGGTGATTTTGATCTTAAAGAGTAGAATCACATCTTCAGTCAGTTTCTGTTGGTTTCTGTTTGGCTGCACAACATGAGTTTGTATAGATGAAGCCTCTGGTGGAGCTGCAGAGTTTAAGAGTCTTTATTGAAGCAGCAGCACGTTGTCAATAATATTAATGAGAGCTCTGTTTCTCTTTGTGTATCTGACAATTTTGGACCTGCAGCCTGTTGGGTTCAGGTGTTTGGAGCTTCATTTTCTAAACGTGTTCAGATCTTAACTGATTATTAAACACTGGATGATTTCAAGCAGAAACATTGTCTTCTAAACTCACTTCATTTATTCTTTATTCAGACTGGAGCTCTGCAGTTTGTCAAAGATCAGCTGTGATTCTCTGGCCTCAGCTCTGAAGTCCAACACCTCCCATTTGAGAGAGCTGGACCTGAGTGACAACAAGCTGCAGGATTCAGGAGTGAAGCTGCTGTGTTCTGGACTGGAGAGTCCAAACTGTCAACTGGAGACTCTGAGGTCAGTTCATGTTTGTCAGACACACACACACACACACACACACTATAATTGCAGTCAATAATGTGTGTTGATGTGAACAGGTGGGTGAATGTTGTGTTGACATGATGATGTCACCATGATGATGATCCACAATAGAGAGGTGAAGCCATGCCCCTCTGCTTGACCACCTGGGACCTTATTCAGAACAAATGAGACAAATAATTTTCTGCTCTGGTTTGAATTGTTT
The DNA here is from genome assembly GCF_900880675.1 of Sparus aurata. Lineage (NCBI taxonomy): Eukaryota > Metazoa > Chordata > Actinopteri > Spariformes > Sparidae > Sparus > Sparus aurata. Next base: position 31,514,626 of record NC_044201.1, read on the forward strand.
CATGAATCTCACCTATGATGTTTGTCAGTTTAAAAGAAGCATTTTCTCAAGAAAGTCAGTTTGTCATAAAACTACTAAAATGTAAGACTGAAAATATGTGATTATAAAGCCGACAACAGCCAACAGTCATTAAGTGATGTCTGGTTTAACGCCGTCTGAAACCTTGTAGAGTCGTCCTGAATATCAGCAGCTCACAGAACTGACCAACTCTCCTTTCACATAACTGCAGCTGCCAGTATGACCACACCTTCTTCTGTGTGGAGGCAGCAGCCATGTTGGTGACGTATGTTGAGTGAGATTAAGTAGTTTACTGAGCAATTTAACACAAAACTACATGAGATTTTACTTTAACAGAAACAGACACTTTATCGACCGAAATCAGGTCCCATGAGGTCACCTGAGGGGGCGGGACTTCCCCTCCCTATAGAGAGGTGTAGTCTGTAGTCCTAACACCAGAAATCTGTTAGCATGTTAGCAAATCCTGTTCACTCGTCTCAAAGTCTGTGAGTGTGTTGAATGTGTTTGGAGTTAAATGTGTGAAATAAGGTGTGTGGTCACCACAGGCTGAACATATTCACACATTTTATTCATCATTTAATGTTTCACAGTTTAATTCTGAAGCTCTTCATGTGTTAACAGTTAGCGGTTGCTAATAAGTTTCTGAATGAGACTACAGAGGTTGTCAGGAACATTAAACGTCCTCACAGCGAACACGGAGACTCATCTACTCACTAGTCTGTCTTTACAGGCCACTTTAGTTACACACTATTCTAACTGGTGGGAATTAAACAGTTCTGGACTCAAATATCAATGTATGGTATAGAAGATGTCAGGATGTGAGAGAAGGGGGGAAATGTGATGTTGAGCTGCACTTTTAAACCTGAACACATCTGATTGGATTATAAATGGATTTTTATCTTATCATTTATTCTTTATTCAGATTGAGATGGTGCAGTTTGAAAAAGACCAGCTGTGATTCTCTGGCCTCAGCTCTGAAGTCCACCCCTTCCCATCTGAGAGAGCTGGACCTGAGTGACAACGACCTGCAGGATTCAGACGTGAAGCTGCTGTCTGATCTGAAGGACAGTCCAGACTGTAGACTGGAGACTCTGAGGTCAGTAGAGTGTTGGAGTCAGTCCACACTGGTTTCAGCAGTATTGTTCTGAACACAGTCAGTATCAAAGTATTTCCTGTTTTCCTCAGTGAAGCTGTGAGAGGAGAACGGTGACAGGCTTCATAATTGGACAGAAAGACAGAGAGAGAACAGTCAGCCAATCAGACAGGCCAGAAGCTTGTTGTGATCTGGTGTTGAGTTGATGTGAAGACGACTGTTGTTGTTGTGTTCATGTCTACAGGAAGTAAAGCTGGATTACAGTTGACAGCATCACAGGATGCGTAGAGACAGTCGTCCTCATTCATCACATGTGATCTCTCTAAAACACTAAAGAACTGATCAGCTGATGTGTGTCACAGCTCTCAGGTCTACGGTGGCCCTGAAGGTCAAAACACAAAAACATTTCGGGGCGCGTTTAGCTCAGTTGGTAGAGCGTGCGTCCCATGTGCCGAGGCTCTGCAGTGGACCCGGGTTCGAGTCCCGACCTGGATCCCTTTGCTGCGTGTCACTCCCCCTCTCTCTCTCCGTTTCCTGTCACCCTCTTCAGCTGTACTATCAATAAAGCCATAAAAAGGCCAAAAAAACCAAAACAAAACATCAAACTGCCGACAGGGACTTGGGTTCTGTCCAATTACAACCAAGAACGCTGTCCCACCTTTTCTGTTGTGTTTTGACCTTCAGGGCCACCGTACAGATCAGTCTGACTGAAGCCTGCATATCACTGCTCTGATTTCAGAGGACCATCATGATATTTAGTAACCATGTGGTGTTTGTACAGAGCAGAAGCTGTGCTGAAGTCCAGTAACCACAGCTGATGTTTGACTGTCAGTCTGTGTATGAACATGTAGGAGCTTTAACATCATATATTCATCTGTCCATCTGTCTTTTGTTTGCTCCACATGTTTTCCAACAGACTCCATATTTACATATTTGTAATGTTTCAAAGCAGATGAAATATTCAGGTGTGACTGAGACTCTGGTTTTTAACAGCTGTCAATCATCATTAAAGTGTTTCTGCAGCCATGATGCGTTCAGGGACTCTCTGCAGTTTATTTCACTGTGTACTTGAGTGAAACCTGCAGAGTAAACCTGTGAGCTTCACTCCAACATGTTAACATGAAGCTGAAAGGAAGCTGGCTACGCTACACAGCCGCTCCACTTGTGGTCTGAACAGGACTGAAGTCCTGCTGGTCTTTATATCACTGACTGACAGCTGATGGAGGGAGTCTCTGGAAACACTCATGTATCACTTCTGCTCTCTCTCATTCTCTCATCAGCTGGTTGCCATCTCTGTCAGTGTCAGAGTGATGAAAGGTGGAGGCGTTGGGAGGATCAGCTGTGTCCTGATGATCCAGAGAGGTTGAAGCAGCACCATCAGCTGGTGGGTGGAGAGGCTCTGACTGGGCCGTGTTACTGGGAGGTGGAGTGGAGAGGAGAGCTTCATCCAGCAGTGACTGACGGGCCAATCACAACAAGTGGAGATGACTGTCAGTGCTGCAGTCTGAACTGCTCTGGGATCAGCTCCACTGTCACCAAGTCCAGCATCCAGCTCCATGTGTTGGGGCCACTAACTGCCCTCCCTACTGCCCCCTGGATTTAACAAGAGCAAAAAACAAATCTATCCACTATAAATACTCATTTAAAAACACTCAACTTAAAACATGTTTATATTTTAAATGTATTTATTACAAACTATTTTCATACATTAAGTTACAGCTCAGTATCTGTGTATCACTTGTGCAGCCTGACGTTGAACTTGAGGGGAACGTTTTAGACGTGACACCAGTTTGATCATCATGTTTCATGCAGCATCAGTGAACTCCAGTTTAACGTGCGACCCTGCTGGTTTACACATCACGTGATCAACACACACATGAAGTCAACCTGTGGAGCTTTTTCCCTCTGAGGTCAGTGTTGAAGCCGTTCTTATCACCAGCGTTCATGTTCTCTAGCTGCTTTCTGCCAGCAGATGTCACCGTTCCATTGTGTCACCTCACTGAGGTTTAACTGAACCATGATGTGAAGGATTTCTCTCTGGCTGCATTTGGTATAAAATGGAATGTAATCATAAATGAGGTCAACTTGTTTTAAAGATGTAATATGTTACATTTCTATATTAAAATGTATAAAAACGACTCGACCTTCCTTCTGTATGTTGTTGAGTTGTGTTCTTACATCACAACAAAGTTCAAACCAAAGAAATCCACAAGTTTACTCGAGGTGATGGTGTGTTTTTAAGACACGTGAGCGCTTTATAGTTAAACTGTGGGACATTTACTGATGTATTTTATGTGGTGGAGCAGAACGTGTAGATATCTTCAGCTTGTGGTAACCAAACACCTTATTTCAGGCTTTTGGCAGAATTGCAATAACACAAACTGACTTCCAGGTTTTAGGACTCGTTACTACAGCGCTCCATTAACAACTTTATAAGTTAAACTGCATTAATCTTGTTGTATCTCATAACTGAGTGTGTTAACAGCATCACAGATATGCCGGCTGCCAGTGAAGGAGGAAGTATTCAGATCCTTTACTCCAGTAAAAGTACTGATACAGCTCTGTAAGACACAAAAGGATCTTCTTCAAAGTTAAAGTCCGGCACTGAAAATGTTGCCTCAGTGAAAGTCTGTCAGTTAAATCAGGAAATGTTCTTAAAGTCTACAAAATAAAACAACTGAGAGCAGAAAAAATGTGGCCGTGACTAAAAGGTGAAGCAACAAATCTTCACATCTGTGGAGCTGAAAACCATGAAATGCGTTTATATTAATACAGTTGCTCATTCATTGATAACATACAACACACACATTATTCAGCTGTGTGTGTTTTATAAACCCTGTTTGAATTATAGTTTCTTGGTGTTCTAGAAAAGTCCACAGACAAGATGAGTTTAATGAGCTGTGTGTGTCAGCCTGTGGAGGAGCTGCAGTGATGAATCTCTCTCACACACATTTCTGATTATAATAACTAGGATCAAAGTATGATTATGATATATATTAACGGGAAATAACCAGAGGTGAAGTGTCAGGGCCAAAACTGTTCCTCCAGGAGGTGTTTATGAGCATGTTTCGGGCCGCTTGGAGTCCACTGGTACCTATTTGTTTTGTTTTTTTAGAACTTTGTATTGAGACATTTTAACCATTTTACAAAACATTTCCTGACATGACTTCATATAACAAAAGTAGCATGTGAGTGACAGGCAGTATAGCAGTATAAGTTGCAATAAAAAAGAATTAATTCATTTATAAAAGATTAAACATGAACATTTATTCGCTTCACATTTAACAGAACAGAAATACATGTTGCTGCAGGAGGCGACCAATGAAGTGCCAGATGTGTTTATTTATTATATATTATATATTACAACCAGGGTTTTACTTCGGTGTATTTAAAAGTGTTTTTTCAGTTCAGAATTAATCTGACATTAAAGAATAATCTCCATTCATAATTTTTTCTGGCATAGACACCTTTATTAAGCAGTAGACAGATAGGAAATATGGGAGAGAGAGGGGGATGTGACATGCAGCAAGGGACCAGCGGCCGGAATCGAACCATGGTCAGCTGCATATGTGGCATGTGCTCTAACCACTCAACCACCTGCACGCCCATTCATTCATAATTTAGTGTGAAAACCATAAATAAATCAACACATTCACTGTTTCAGACTGATTTTAGACTTTAATGTTCATGGTGGTATTATTTACTTTATTTTATATTCAACTTATTTTCCGTTGTCTTTCAATTATTTCCTTTTACTTCTTATATCAGTTTATTCAGCTATTATTTACATTTAATTTCTCATATTTAAAAAAATATATTTTTTTCTTTGTTTTTGTTTTTTCCTTTTTACATTTTGTTTTGATTAATAATAATAATAATAATAATAATAATAATAAGAAGAAGAAGAAGAAGAAGAAGAAGAAGAAGAAGAAGAAGAAGAAGAAGAAGAAAAACTTGTCTTTTTTTTTTTATGACACGTTAGTTGACACTTTTATTTTGAAGTGTCAGACCGGAAGCGGCCAGTCGTCGTTGTGAACAGGTTCGGGAGGATGTGTCGGTTCTTCTCTCCGGGTTTACTCCCTCTGTTCCCGGGTTAAACCTCCACGCAGCGTGTCGTTCCAGCTCCAGACCAACAGCCGAGCCGAGCTGAGCCGAGCCGGGTTAACGGACCGAGTCCAGCATGAATGAGACGGAGGGGCTCCGGTTCCGGCGGCTGAACAGACCGCAGGTCATCACGGACGAGCTGCCGGAGCACCGCTACAAGGGATCCGGGTAAGACACGGAACCGGGCCGCTTTCCGCCGCTCGTCCCGGGTCGAACCTGAAGTAACGCTAACCGAGATGTAACGTCGCCGTTACCGTCTCCGCCTCGCGCAGCTGAGCGGAAGCTGCTTCCTGCAGCCGGATCGATTATCGATAACAGGAAGTGTTCAGGTTCAATGATCGTTCTTTAACCGGCCAGGAGCACGAGAGTGATCAGTGATCAGTTATTGATCACCGCTGCTGAGATTAATCTGATTTCTGATGATCAATACAGCTGATCACATTCCAGTGGTGAAGCGTTCAGGGTTTAAAGTTGATTGGACTTTCAGAGGTCCAGTTTAAACAGACTCTGAAGGGTAAACCCGGTTCTGCTCTGTTAGCTTTGTTAGCTAACTAGACAGCTACAGCTGCGGCCGAAGCCACGCCCCTTCCGGTCGAATCACACAGGATGTTTATCAGTTTAAAAGATAATTTTCCAGATCAATCGTCATAATTCATGACACAGTTCAGACAGGATCAATACATTAGGGGGCGGGGCTTCTGCACTGTATGTCAGTCAGAGCTAGCCTTGGAGATAGCCGCTGCTAGCATTAGCAAGAGCAGAGCACTGAGGATGGACCCCTGCAGAACCTTCAGAACATGAAGAACTGGACTCATTATAAACTCAGTATGACACAAAGTTAATCAATAAGATGATTAAAGATGTTTGTTACAGTTTGACATTAAATATCTTTAAGTTGTTGAGTTCTTATATTTTCTCAAATGTTTCCAACAACGATCTGAAGTCTCAACGTTGGCTCTGTGAACAACAACTCCCATGATGCCTTGCTGCTCGCTCCTCTGGTTCTGTTTGATTGACAGCCTCCTGGCAGAAGTTCATACTCTCTTCCTGTCGCAGCACCTACAGCGGGAAGGTGTTCCAGGTGACGCTGCTTTCTCTGGGCGGCTTCCTGCTTCTTCCTCTGCTCGTCATCATCCTCATCCTGGAGTCTCCCATCCACCCCGAGGTGTTCAGGTGAGTCTCCCATCCTCCCTGAGGCGTTCAGGTGAGCCTCCCGTCCGCCCCGAGGCGTTCAGGTGAGCCTCCCGTCCTCCCCTGAGGCGTTCAGGTGAGCCTCCCGTCCGCCCCGAGGCGTTCAGGTGAGCCTCCCGTCCTCCCCGAGGCGTTCAGGTGAGCCTCCCGTCCGCCCCGAGGCGTTCAGGTGAGCCTCCCGTCCTCCCCGAGGCGTTCAGGTGAGCCTCCCGTCCTCCCCGAGGCGTTCAGGTGAGCCTCCCGTCCTCCCCGAGGCGTTCAGGTGAGCCTCCCGTCCTCCCCGAGGCGTTCAGGTGAGCCTCCCGTCCTCCCCGAGGCGTTCAGGTGAGCCTCCCGTCCGCCCCGAGGCGTTCAGGTGAGCCTCCCGTCCTCCCCGAGGCGTTCAGGTGAGCCTCCCGTCCTCCCCGAGGCGTTCAGGTGAGCCTCCTGTCCTCCCCGAGGCGTTCAGGTGAGCCTCCCGTCTGCCCCGAGGCGTTCAGGTGAGCCTCCCGTCCGCCCCGAGGTGTTCAGGTGAGCCGGCTCAGTCCACCTGTGCACTGCAGGCCAGGTACAGCAGACAGGACGTCTCTCCATCAGATCTGTAAACTGTAGGTTTGAACTGGACCAGGTTCTTTCAGCTCCTGGTTCTGTTCAGTGTGTGTAAGTACTTTGTGTGGTGTGAACTGGACCTTCAGGATCTGTTGGTGTGTGACACTGCAGACCCGTGAAGTTCTGCTGACTCGGCAGCTTCTCCGGGTCGACGAGTCATGAAGGGAAACGTCTGACGCTCAAACTGAGACTGAAAGTATTTAAAAGCAAAGTTCAGCTGATGTTTCAAACATGGATCAGCCTGTTTCAGGATTCATGTAGAACTAAGAGAAAAGTCCAGAAGATGTTCTGAAGCAGCTGGTTTGACGAGCTGATGAAAGTCTTCAGATTTAATATCACAACACGTTTATGTTCCAGCTCAACACATCTGATGATTCAAAATGTCTCTGAGGAGAAAACCTCAAGGAAACGTTTGTCAAAGTAAAAGTAGAAAAAGTCAAAGTATTCTGAGAGTAAGGTTCGAATATTTAACAATAGTTTAGTTCTTAAAAAGAAATATTTGGAGAATATAGTCATAATATTATAATATTTATAATATAATTCTGTATTTTATTATGTATAATTTAGAGAGTACATTTTCAACTTTATTCTCGTAATATTGTTTTTTATAAAATCTGTATTCTGAATGTTTTCTGTCGCCGCTGACAGAAACATTAAAGCTTCTGGTTCTGCTGCTGGTTCTGTTCTGCAGCCTGAAGGAGCCTCCGGTGATGACGGGCTGCTGGGAGCAGAACCTGAAGCTCCGAGAGGCCCGGAGACTGTTTGAAGACCAGATCGTCGGACCGGAGTCCATCGCCAACATCGGAGGTTGGTGCCACTTTTAGTGGAGTTCAGTTTTATTGTTTGGATCAGCTGAGTTCAGCTGAGACACACAGAACCTCGGACCCTGTCGGGACGTGGATGTAGCCACTGAAACAGGTCAGAGGTCAGAGGTCAGAGGTCACGGTCCGGCTCCGGTCCAGCGCCCAGCCTCAGATTTCTAATGTTTTTGGACACAATCAGCCTGATGATGAAGAGCGTGAAGACGAGCTGACAGATGTTCGTCTCTTCTGTCTGCAGATGTTTTGTATTCCGGAACAGCTGACGGGAAGATCGTGAAGCTGGTCGGACGAAGGATTCACACGGTGACGAGACTCGGACGGCCGCCGTGTGGTGAGTTTTAGTAACGAGTCAGTGAAGCTTAAATGATGTTCAGACTCGTTTCTGTCGTAGTTTAAGTTGAGATCAGGTAAATCTGGTTAAAGCTCATCCGGTTCAGAGACGAACCTGTTTTTAAACTTAAATGTTGTAATTAAAGCTCAGCAGGAAGTTTCCCTCAGACACGTTGTGACGGACGCTGCGACCTTCAGCCTGCTCTCGTCTTCATGTTTCTTCATGTTTCTTCCTCTCTGTTTGTCTCTGTTGCTTCATTCTGGACTTTTACTGTTTGGTCAGTTTCTCAACCAGCGAGTTGAAACCAGTTTGAAGCAGCGACGTGTTGAAATCTGTCTCTGCTGCTGTTTCAACATTCAACACACACAAACCGTCTGCCAGCAGAGTCCTCCTCCAGTAATCAGTCAGTTCTTCTCCTCCTGTAAACAGAGACATAAAGTAAACTCACTTTGCTTTTATATTAAAAGAGAAAACACAAGATGAAATTTAATGAGGAAACAGTTCAGACTTCAGCTGCAGGAGACCGATTTTATTGTGACACAGAAAGAAGAGCTGTGAGAACGCACTGAGAGGTGTGTGTGAGCAGGTGTGTGTGTGAGCAGGTGTGTGTGTGAGCAGGTGTGTGTGTGAGCAGGTGTGTCAGGATCGGACTGAAGAGGTTTAAACCAGCAGTCAGTCTGACTCACTGAGGGTTAAAATGATCTTATTGTGGTGGGACCTCAAACAGGAAATTCAGTAAATAGTTTCAGGCGAGTGATTTTCAGAATAATTAGAACTGAACGAACTGTCAGATGGGCTGCGTCTGAAGTTCCACACTAACATGCTGCTGAGTGCTAAAACAGTATGTGAGATTTTTTAGTAAATCTAAAACCTTACTGTTAGTGTTAGCGTTAGCGTTAGTGTTAGTGTTAGTGTTAGTGTTAGAATTAATGTTAGTGTTAGCGTTAGTGTTAGTGTTAGTGTTAGTGTTAGCGTTAGTATTAGTGTTAGTGTTAGTGTTAGTATTAGTGTTAGTGTTAGTGTTAGTGTTAGTATTAGTGTTAGTCTTAGTGTTAGTGTTAGTGTTAGTCTTAGTGTTAGTATTAGCGTTAGTGTTAGCGTTAGTGTTAGCGTTAGTATTAGTGTTAGTGTTAGTGTTAGTATTAGTATTAGTGTTAGTGTTAGTCTTAGTGTTAGTGTTAGTGTTAGTATTAGTATTAGTATTAGTGTTAGTGTTAGTCTTAGTGTTAGTGTTAGTGTTAGTGTTAGTATTAGTGTTAGTGTTAGTGTTAGTCTTAGTGTTAGTCTTAGTGTTAGTGTTAGTATTAGCGTTAGTATTAGCGTTAGTATTAGCGTTAGTGTTAGCGTTAGTGTTAGTGTTAGTATTAGTATTAGTGTTAGTCTTAGTGTTAGTCTTAGTGTTAGTGTTAGTGTTAGTATTAGTATTAGTATTAGTGTTAGTGTTAGTGTTAGTCTTAGTGTTAGTCTTAGTGTTAGTGTTAGTATTAGCGTTAGTATTAGCGTTAGTATTAGCGTTAGTGTTAGCGTTAGTGTTAGTGTTAGTATTAGTTTTAGTATTAGCGTTAGTGTTAGCGTTAGTGTTAGTATTAGTATTAGTGTTAGTCTTAGTGTTAGTGTTAGTATTAGTGTTAGTGTTAGTATTAGTGTTAGCGTTAGTGTTAGTGTTAGTATTAGTATTAGTGTTAGTGTTGGCGTTAGTGTTAGTGTTAGTATTAGTGTTAGTATTAGTATTAGCGTTAGTATTAGCGTTAGTGTTAGTGTTAGTGTTAGTGTTAGTATTAGTATTAGTGTTAGTGTTAGTCTTAGTGTTAGTGTTAGTATTAGTGTTAGTGTTAGTATTAGTGTTAGTATTAGTGTTAGTGTTAGTGTTAGCGTTAGTGTTAGTGTTAGTATTAGTGTTAGTGTTAGTGTTAGTGTTAGTGTTAGCGTTAGTGTTAGCGTTAGCGTTAGTGTTAGCGTTAGTATTAGTTTTAGTATTAGCGTTAGTGTTAGTGTTAGTGTTAGTGTTAGTTTTAGTATTAGCGTTAGTGTTAGTGTTAGTATTAGTATTAGTGTTAGTCTTAGTGTTAGTGTTAGTATTAGTGTTAGTGTTAGTATTAGTGTTAGTGTTAGTGTTAGCGTTAGTGTTAGTGTTAGTATTAGTATTAGTGTTAGTGTTAGTCTTAGTGTTAGTGTTAGTATTAGTGTTAGTATTAGTATTAGCGTTAGTATTAGCGTTAGTGTTAGTGTTAGTGTTAGTATTAGTATTAGTGTTAGTGTTAGTCTTAGTGTTAGTGTTAGTATTAGTGTTAGTGTTAGTATTAGTGTTAGTATTAGTATTAGTGTTAGTGTTAGTGTTAGCGTTAGTGTTAGTGTTAGTGTTAGTATTAGTATTAGTGTTAGTGTTAGTTAGTATGAACCTAATAGTACGTGAGGTGCATACTATTTCCGGTAAATATTGAAGTATGCAAGCACTGGACACTACGCCGGCATAAATATCCCACAATGCAATGCAGCGGCGATGACAACAACACAACAGACAATGGCGGACAGCGACACTGTGGTAACCATGCCAACCTCACCTCTATAATAATATAACGTTAATATAATGCAGTCCAGTACAACAACATCACTTAATGAGTTCGCCTGCGGTTTGCATTTATTATTGTGTGGCTTCTTGTTGGATGCCTATCAAGGATGTATTATTAGATTATTATTATTCGATGAATTAAAATAGTATTATTCCAGATTGCCAGTAGAGGTGAGGTTGGCACGGGTTACCACAGATACGCGTCTCCAATCCAACCGGCAAGAGTCTCTCAGGAAGTGCGTCACTTCTGCGCCAAACAGTGCGGCAGAAAAGATGCATACTGCTGTTATTCACTCAAAAGTATGTTGAACGATAGTACACATATTGATTATGTGGTGTATAGAAGTAACCATAGTAAAAAGACTTGTGATGATTTAAACCTGTTGCCAGGAAACAACTGTGACCAATCAGGAGCAAGCAGCTGTGTAAACAGGAAGTCAGTGCTGACTTTGTGTTATTGTTTCTGCACCTGTGTAGAAATCTGTTAGCAGGAAATGTCACATTAAGCTAAGCTAACACATTAAGCTAAGCTAACACACAGCATTAGATCATTTAGCATCATTTTTTGTAATTTGAGGTGTTTTTATGTTTTTCATGGTCAGGTTCCTTCACTGTTACAGTCCAATCACTGACGTCAGCAGCAGAACCTCTTTCACTCCTCAGTCCAAATGGGTCACATATTAGCATGCTAACGTTAGCACTGCCTGTTAGCTACGATTATGTAACAGCAGTGATGGAAGTAACAAGTACATTTACTCAAATACTGAACCTGAAGATGAAATGTGAATGAAATCAAGTTGTTAGGACTCAGCCTGAGTGTGTGTCCTGCAGGTTCTACAGAGGAGGAGTCCAGCTGTGGGAGGCCGTTGGGGATCCGAGTCGGACCGAACGGGACTTTGTTCGTAGCCGACGCTTACCTGGGAGTGTTCGAGGTCAACCCCACCACAGGTGAGTCAGCGGTGTCAGTTTTCAGGAGTTGACAGTTCGGTGTTTGTTCACGTCGACCATCTTTACATTGATTGTTATTGATAAGTGTTGTGTTGTGAGCAGGCGAGGCCACCAGGCTGGTGTCAGGCGGGCAGGTTGTTGCCGGCAGGAAGCTGTCGTTCATCAACGACCTGGCTGTGACTCAGGATGGAAAGAAGGTGTACTTCACCGACTCCAGCAGCAGGTGGGAGCGCAGAAACTACCTGCACCTCATCATGGAGGCCACGGCCGACGGACGGTACGACAGGAGATCAGTTCTGCACCCAGTCGATCAGAAAGTAGCCGGGCCTTTACTGGGTCAGGGTGATGGTATCTTATTTTGTAGGGCGGAAATCTTATTTAATATTGTTTGTCACTTGCTTCCATGTTTCTTTTTACTGTTGTGGAGCTTCTGTTATTGACTCCACACTTCCTGCCGATGTTTCACAATAAAAGCCTCCTCCCCTGTGTTTCCTGTCAGAGTGCTGGAGTACGACGTAGACAGCAGAGAGCTGTCGGTGGTGATGGAAAACCTTCGATTTCCGAACGGGATCCAGCTGCTGCCCGACGAGGAGTCGGTGCTGGTGGCCGAGACCACGATGGCCCGGATCCGCAGGTAAGGCACAGGACTCACCTTGACCTCCAGAACCACCAGCTGGAAACTGTTTTCATGAGGCTGTTAATGTAACCCGGCGAGTCCAGACTGCTGCAGGTAGTCGACAGAAAGCCTGCAGGTTGGTTCTCTGTGCAAACGAGCGACTGTAAAGAACAACAAGCCGGTTTCTTTAGAACCACTCAGCGGTTCTTTAACGGCCCGATGTTTCTACATCATGTAGAACTCAGGCGGGTCGCTGTGAGCTGGAGGATCCAACATGAAGCTCTACAATAAACACAATCAAATGAAAAGGAAACGTTCCGTCACAGAGAACTGCACTGTTAGCTTTGTGAGCTAAAGCTAAGGCTGAAGCCACGCCCCCATGGATATTATAATAAGATTAAAGTTACAAAATAAAATGAAGTCAAATGAAATTAAAGACCGAGTTAATATAAACAGTTCTGATGAAAAGTTCTAGATTAGAAGACAAAAGAAAAGTTGGACCGTGAAAACAAATTAAATCCAATAAAAGCTAATTAATGGTGTTAGTAGTGTTGTATGATGGAGTGATCATTACTATTGATCACTCTCAACATCACTTCCTGTCTGAACAGACTGAGTTCTGACTGAAGGCTCCAGTGTGTAACATTTGTGTTTGGCTCCATCTGGTGCTGAAGGTCCAGACTGCAGCACTCCCTCACTCACCCTCCTCTTCAGGAGCTACGGTGGCCCGCAGGGACAAGAACGTCCCACACACACAGACACACACACACACACACACACACACACACACACACGAGCAACAGACTAATATAAAACACAAACTGATCAAATGTAAAAATAAAAGAAGTCATTTTAAGTGATGACAGTAAATTAACTTCCTGTTTGAAGACGATCTGATGAAGGTTACATAACATCAGTGAGGAGGAGGAGGCTCTGCTTGTTACCATGGAAACAAGCTGCTGGCCTCCTTTTAACCGTGTGTGTGTGTGTGTGTATGTGTGTGTGTGTGTCGGGTCAGTGGTTCTGGTGGGAGGTGTTGGTTTATTCTCGTCCTTCCTGCTGTGTTGAGACACTTTGCAGCTGAATTCACTCTGAAAATATACAAATAAACTTTATTCATGACAAATATTTACTATGTATCACTGATCACAAGTCTGATGTCACAGACTTTGTGATGTCACAGACTTTGTGATGTCACAGACTTCGTGATGTCACAGACTTCGTGATGTCACAGACTATGATGTTGCTGACTTCATGATGTCACAGACTTCGTGATGTCACAGACTTCATGATGTCACAGACTTCGTGATGACACAGACTTTATGATGTTGCTGACTTCGTGATGTCACAGACTTTATGTCACAGACTTTGTGATGTCACAGACTTCTTGATGTCACAGACTTCGTGATGTCACAGACTTTATGTCACAGACTTTGTGATGTCACAGACTTCTTGATGTCACAGACTTCGTGATGTCACAGACTTTATGTCACAGACTTTGTGATGTCACAGACTTTATGATGTCACAGACTTTGTGATGTCACAGACTTCGTGATGTCACAGACTTTATGATGTTGCTGACTTCGTGATGTCACAGACTTTGTGATGTCACAGACTTTATGATGTCACAGACTTTGTGATGTCACAGACTTCGTGATGTCACAGACTTTATGATGTTGCTGACTTCGTGATGTCACAGACTTCATGATGTCACAGACTTTATGATGTCACAGACTTTGTGATGTCACAGACTTCGTGATGTCACAGACTTCGTGATGTCACAGACTTTATGATGTTGCTGACTTCATGATGTCACAGACTTCGTGATGTCACAGACTTTATGATGTCACAGACTTCGTGATGTCACAGACTTTATGATGTTGCTGACTTCATGATGTCACAGACTTCATGATGTCACAGACTTCATGATGTCACAGACTTTATGATGTTGCTGACTTCGTGATGTCACAGACTTCTTGATGTCACAGACTTCGTGATGTCACAGACTTTATGATGTTGCTGACTTCATGATGTCACAGACTTCATGATGTCACAGACTTTATGATGTCACAGACTTTGTGATGTCACAGACTTCGTGATGTCACAGACTTTGTGATGTCACAGACTTTGTGATGTCACAGACTTTATGATGTCACAGACTTTGTGATGTCACAGACTGACATGTATGACATTAACATCCTCTTGCTGCTGTCAGAGATCATCTGTGAGTTGGAGATGTACCACTCCATCATAAAAACAGTCCCTCAAACATTTGGATCAGAACACCAACATGTGTTTGATGATGAGCTGTCGATCAGTTAAATGATCATTATGGGATGTTGACACGAGTGTTTGGTACCAGCTGAAATCTGCCTGTGGAGAATCAGAATCTAAAGCTGACATCAGGTAAACCAGTTGATCTTATCGCTCACAAACTGAAGCAGCTCGCAGCCGTCAGCGGTTCCGACAGCCCGGTGCTCTGACGCGGGTCAGCGAGCTCGTCTCTGGTTTTGGTTCTGACCTTTCTGATTTATTTAAAGAAAAACAAACACAGCGTTTTTTCCTCTGAGATGACGAGACATCAGAGTGAGTCTCTAACTCGTCCTCCTGTCTCTGGATCAGAGTCCATGTTGCCGGTCTCAACAAAGGTGGGATGGACACGTTCGTGGACAACCTCCCCGGTTTCCCCGACAACATCCGTCCCAGCTCCAGCGGAGGTTACTGGGTGGCCATGTCCGCCGTGCGACCGAACCCCGGCTTCTCCATGCTGGACTTCCTGTCCCAGAGACCCTGGATCAAGAAACTCATCTTCAAGGTAACACAGACACACAGGAACCAGGTCCAGTCGCTCGAGACGGGTCAGAGTAGTTACATCAGAAAATATAAACACATCAAAATCAAGAGGGTGAAGTGTGAGACGAGTCCAGACATTATTAATCAATCAGCCTTCACTTTTGTTCTCATGTCTTCTTCTTCTTCTCTTCACTCCGTCTTTCCTGCCGTCCTCCATCATGTCCTCCATCATGTCCTCCATCATGTCCTCATCATGTCCTCCATCATGTCCTCCATCATGTCCTCATCATGTCCTCCATCATGTCCTCCATCATGTCCTCATCATGTCCTCCATCATGTCCTCCATCATGTCCTCATCATGTCCTCCATCATGTCCTCCATCATGTCCTCCATCATGTCCTCCATCATGTCCTCATCATGTCCTCATCATGTCCTCCATCATGTCCTCATCATGTCCTCCATCATGTCCTCCATCATGTCCTCCATCATGTCCTCATCATGTTCTCCATCTTCCTTCCCTCCCTTGTGCTGTCTTTACGTCCCTCCGTCCTCTCCAGCTCTTCAGTCAGGACGTCCTCATGAAGTTCGTCCCTCGGTACAGCCTGGTGGCGGAGCTCCACGATGGTGGCGTCTGCACTCGGAGCTTCCACGACCCCGGCGGCCTGGTGGCGGCCTACGTCAGCGAGGTCCACGAGTACGACGGCAGCCTGTACCTGGGCTCCTTCCGCTCGCCGTACATCGCCAAGCTCGACCTGCGCGAGGTGTAAACAAGGCGAGGATGAACGTCAGACGGATTCTCTCTGTGAGATGAGAATGAAGTCTGAACCGAGCCACTGATGACATAATGCTGCAGGAGGAGAATTTAAACACCGTCACAGGTCGGGTGGAGGCTGGGTGGAGGCTGGGTGGAGGTTGGGTGGAGGTTGGGTGGAGGCTGGGTGGAGGTTGGGTGGAGGCTGGGTGGAGGTTGGGTGGAGGTCGGGTGGAGGTTGGGTGGAGGCTGGTCAGAGTGCCTCTTCAGGATGGAGCTGCTCACCTGGTCTGCAGAGGAAGAAGAGTGAGCGTGCGGCTGTCAGCTGATCTGTGTGCTGGTTTTGTTCTGTACGCTTCATAAATGTGTCAGCAGGGCGGAGCGTCACTCTCTGATCACACCGATCAGATCAGCAGCTAACCATTATTTACATCATCCATTAATCGACTTGTCTCATCAAAATGTCCCAAAACAATAAAAATTCTTGTCATATTTAGTTTAATGATGATGTGAAGCAGCAAATGTTCAGATGTGAGGCTGAAACAGGCGACTCACATCAGACCTCCTGCAGACACCATCATGACATCATCATGACATCATCATGACATTAGTATCATTATTATGTTATTAACATCTTCTGTCCCTCACCTGAGCAGCTAATTGATAAATGGTTGATGATCTCTTCCAGCTGGTTCCTGATTTAAACACACGTCCACAAATCTTTGGCTTGTTTTTACAAAAATAAAGAAACAAACCTGTTGACAGTTTGGAGAGTGAGAGATCATCAATGTGTTGGTTACTGGCTGCACCTCAGGTTCTTCAGGTTCTGATCGGCCCTGGAGTCTCACCCGCTGGAAAAAGCCTCACAGCTAGCTAATGCTAATGGAGCGCTCACTAAGTGATTGGCTGGAACACTTTATGTTAGCGTGCTAGCTCACTCAGTCAGTGTATATAGATATAAATAAGTTACGGAGGGTCTCGTTCATCTTGACATTAATCTTTTCCCCTCGTTGATGTTTTGATCCTCGCAGGTGGTTCCTCTCTACCTCCACTGCTAACTGTGCTCGTCTGAGTTAGCCTTGTTTTCTGCTACTAGCTGCCACTTCTCACTTTAAACCTCAGCTGAGCCGTCGATCAAACTGAGGCCGCTGGCTCAAACACAGGATGGACAAAACTGTAAAACATCCTCACGTTCTGTCTGTAAAAATGTAGTTTAATTAGTCCGAATGACACATTTTGTTGATCTGTGTTTGTTTTCACTGTTGTATTAAGAGTCAAGCAGCACAGACCAGCATGTGTTGTGTTTAGGTGCTGGGTGCTGGTGACCAGCATGATGTGTCTCAACTTATTTCATATTGCAGTATGAGGAGGAGTGAAGTCTGCTGTGAAAGTCCAACACAGCACACAGAGTCCGTGAGGTCGTCACAGGACACCAAGTTTATTGAACACAAGCTTCAAACCTGCAAGATTTTGGGCTCATTTGAAGAAACCTGAAATAAAATACTGCACGAAATATACAGAAATATAAATGCATCACTTTGTTTTTTGCTCCCGTTTCTCTCACAAGTTGAAGTAAACAATTTATAATGTTTTTATTTTTTATGTACACAAAATAATTACTTCTTTCAGATGTTGAGCAGCAACATTAAAATCCAATAAGATAAGCCATCCGCATGAAAATCAAGCTCGTCTATGCTGGTTTTTTCAGCAGGAAAGTGAGTAATCAGAGTATTAAGAGTAATCAGAGTACTCAGAGTTTCATGATTCCAATTTGGATGTTGATATAGAAACTATCTGCGATTCAGAAACTGACTATCATGTGACGTTGAGCATGTTAACGAGGGAAAGAGTGAACAGGCTGTCGACCTCGTGCTCACAGCATTTGAACAGCATAACAGCTAACTGCTGCTAACAGCTGAGATTAGCTATTTAGCTCAGCTAGCTGTGCAGCTGGCGTTCCTATTGGCTGGAGGCACAGAGCACCAGGAGAGTGTTGTTGTTGTTGTTGTTGTTGTTTACTATCAGACTGACACCTCTTGAGGTGTAGTGAGGGGCTAGCTGGTTAGCATGCTAGCTTCTGTAGATATCGCTGCAACTCAAAGACATCTTTGTTGTTTCTGTGAATAACTGTAGTTAATTTAAAACAGATGTTTTTGCATTTTGCACCTTAAACAGCTTCTTCTGTTAGCTAACATGGCTAACAGCCTGCAGAAATGCTAACATGGCTACAGAGTTGTTTCAAAATGGCTGCCAGCTGGTTTGAAGTGTGTTTGATGATCATTTCTGGGGCAAAATCTTTAAAACTCATTGATCTTCATTTACTTCATCTCAGTGAAAGTCGCCTGTCGGCTTCTCACCAGGAACCAGTTTGTTTCAGTGCAGATGATGATGATTGAGATGATGATAATAAAGATAATAATAAAGATAATGATAAAGATGATAATAATAAAGATAATGATAAAGATGATAATAATAAGATGAGCAGCCTGACGATGGTTCCAGTTGTCGTGTCGTCAGGATGTCTCTGTTCTCTCAGAGGTTTAAACTGATCTTGTGTGTTGAGCGTCTCTGACTCGACTTGTTCTGTCTGTTCTTAGTTTTTCTTCCTCCTGTGACGTGACGACAGACGGAACTCTGCAGCTTCTTTGAATAAAACTGAATAAAACCTGCAGTTGCATGTCTCAACAACGCATGTCTCAGTGATTTTATTACTATCATCATCATCATTATTATTATTATTATTATTATTATTATTATTAATAATAATAATTCCAGTTGACCAGTTAAAGGACACTTTCACTTTAATCTGTCTTGTTTTGGTAATTTGGGACAAGTTTCTATACAAACAAAGTGCAGGATGAGGTCATGAAGGACATCGTGTTATAAGTTATTAATCACTTTGTGATGGAGAGCAGACAGGTGGAGGGTGTGGTGGAGGAGGAAGGTGATGGAGGTTCTGGTGGTCTCAGGGTCCACAGTCTAGAACCTGGATGTGGGTCTTCTTCTCCCAGGAAATGATCCAAACCTCAAAGTGACACTGAAACGTCTGCAATCACAACAGGAAGTTGGTTTTCACACTAAAGCTCTCTAATGAACAAATGCTTTATTGTGACTCTGGACAGGAAGTGTTCGGACTGTTCCTTTAAAACGTGACCAGGTGTGAGACTGACTCACCTGCTGCAGCTCACCTGCAGGCTGGAAGTCACAGTGGGACAGGTTCTTGTTGTGGTCTCGTTTACGGCAGACGGTTCTGGAAATCTGCAGCTCTACAATGTACCGGACCCCCTTCACCAGCTGACACACACACACACACACACACACACACACACACACGTACAGCAGAGGAACTGAGTCCAGGAGGTGCGTTCAGGAACAGCTGCGACAAATCCTACTGATTCTACCTTTAACTTTAATATAACGTGAGCTTCAGGTAGCTTTGACTTGTTTGATACTCATTTCAGAGCCTGTAATCTATTACTTTACTGGAGTAAACAAGTTGAATCAGTACTACTTTACACCAGCACGTGAACGTCTCCTGGAGGACAGACTCCTGAGACATGGACCAGAGAGATCCCGCCCTCGACCTTTGACCCCACAGGTGTGATGTGTTTCTGGTGTCCATACCTGCCGCTGTGCTCTTTGGATGGCGGAGGGTTTGAAGAGGAAGGCGTCGTTTGATTGGTTGTTGTAGTAGTAGGCGGCGGTGAGGACGACCTTCTGCAGTCTGGGGTCGTTCCTGCTGATGTTGTACGGAGAGCCAGGCATGAGGCCGCCATGACGGCCGCCATGACGGCTGCCCGCCAGCAACGACGGCCCTGAGAGACGAGAGACCACCTCTGAAACCATGCTCACTGATTTAACTCAAGAACCGGACTTTAACTCAAGAACCGGACAACATTGAGGTATTTGTACTTCAGTATTTCTTTCATTATTAACACATTAGACGGTCTGAGGTCAGTTAGTGATGTGTTCTCTGCTGACGAGCTGATGGAGACGTCTGATGTTTAAATCAAGTCTCAGCTGCTTCAGTTGTTCAGCAGAACGCTGCAGCTCTGTTTTACTGTGAAGCTCCAGAACTGTTCTGTGGACCACCACACTGCACTGACTCTCGTTTGTTTCTTTGCTGACATGATTCTTACAGAAGACTCAGGGACCTGTAAGAAGCATCTCAGAGCTAATCTTCATCTACGTCAGTACTAAAACCAGAGTTTGTGTGCACGGTGTAAATATTGATCTTTCAGGGCGTTGTAACTGCAACAGACGAGTGAAGAGACTCAGAAACTAACAATGAGAGTTAATTCATCCAGAACATCTTCAACTTTCTCCTGTTTTCTTATGTTCTGTACTTTTTGTTTCCTCATCAGACAGTCAGACAGATCCTGAAGTTCCTGTTCCTGAAGGCATCACAGTGACACTTAGACTTCAGGTGTCTGACTGTCTTTGAACGCAGCAGACTAAAGAGGGGGCAACAAGTTTCAGAGTTTTCAGAAATAATAAGAAACAGAAAGTTGGAGCCGTTCTGGATTAAAGAGGCTTCTGGTTCAGATTCTTTGTCTTTTCACCTTCGACCACAAACAGAAATGGAACTTGAGCCGCAGTTTGTTTCTCGTCTCGTCAGCTGGTTTCTGATGAAGACAAACAGACGAGTGTCTGAAACACTGAACATGAGCTGCTCTCTCTGTCTGAACACTGTTTCCACGTGTGATTCAGTCTGAAGCTCAACGCTGTTTGTTTGATCTGTTCTCAAAATTCAGGTTCTGATTCTAAAAATGCAGCAAAACAGTCAAAAGAAGCTGAAGGAGTCAGAGTCTGCTGCTGCGTCACGTCGTCGTCACGCTGACAGGACGAGGTTTGACGTCTGAACAGTTTTATCTTCAGTTTTTTTATCTAAACTCAAAATTTAACCAAAACAGTTTTAAAGTATAAAAAGAAGGAAGTGGATCAGAAAAGAGATCAGTTGTAAAAAGAGCCGCAGGAATCTGAAGTCAACACAAAGTCAAACTAACAAACTGACATTTAACATGTTGCAGCTGTAAAATAAGAGTTAGTTGATGAAGGAAACAGGAAGTGATGAAGATTGTTACCCAGAGTGGCGAGCAGAGAGACGAGCAGCAGCGTCTTCACTCCCATCATGCACTCTGTCGGTCTGTGTGTGTTTCCTGTGAGGCGGCGACACTCTGACCACAGATCAGCGTGTGTGTGTTCACTCCTGCTGTTTGTGTGACTCAAACATGTGATGTCACTTCCTGTCAGTACAAACACTTCCTGTACCTGCTCAGAGCCTTCAGTCAGGTTTCATCCTGACAGAGCTCACAGCAGGGAGCCATGTAACTAAGTACATTTACCATACTTTACTTTACTCTTCCACTCCACTACATGTATTTGGTCACTTTAGTTACTAGTTACTTTACAGATTACTTGCTGCATCAGAGCCAAATAGAAGTTATCTGATCTGAAAACAGATTAAAAACTAATTCTGACCACAAACATGATTATTATTGGATCTGTGTGGGAGTGTGGGAGTGGCCTAACAGAGTGTGGGAGTGGCCTTACATTGTGTGGGAATGTCCTTACAGAGTGTGGAGGTGTCCTTACATAGTATGGGAGTGTCCTTACAGAGTGTGTGACTGTCCTTAGAGAGTGTGGGAGTGTCCTTACATTGTGTGGGAATGTCCTTACAGAGTGTGGAGGTGTCCTTACATACTGTGGGAGTGTCCTTACAGAGTGTGTGACTGTCCTTAGAGAGTGTGGGAGTGTCCTTACAGAGTGTTGGAGTGTCCTTACAGTGTGGATGTGTCCTTACAGAGTGTGGGAGTGTCCTTACAGAGTGTGGGAGTGTCCTTACATAGTGTGGGAATGTCCTTACATAGTGTGGGAGTGTCCTTACATAGTGTGGAGGTGTCCTTACATAGTGTGGGAATGTCCTTACATAGTGTGGGAATGTCCTTACATAGTGTGGGAGTGTCCTTACATAGTGTGGGAGTGTCCTTACAGAGTGTGTGACTGTCCTTAGAGAGTGTGGGAGTGTCCTTACAGAGTGTTGGAGTGTCCTTACAGTGTGGATGTGTCCTTACAGAGTGTGGGAGTGTCCTTACAGAGTGTGGGAGTGTCCTTACATAGTGTGGGAATGTCCTTACATAGTGTGGGAGTGTCCTTGCAGAGTGTGGAGGTGTCCTTACAGAGTGTGGAGGTGTCCTTACAGAGTGTGGGATTGTCCTTACATAGTGTGGGAGTGTCCTTACAGAGTGTGTGACTGTCCTAACACAGTGTCTGACTGTCCTTACAGAATGTGGGAGTGGCCTAACAGAGTGTGGAGGTGTTGTTACAGAGTGTGGGAGTGTCCTTACAGAGTGTGTGACTGTCCTTACACAGTGTCTGACTGTCCTTACAGAATGTTGGAGTTTCCTTACAGAGTGTTGGAGTGTCGTTACAGAGTGTTGGAGGTGTCGTTACAGAGTGTGGAGGTGTCCTTACAGAGTGTTGGAGTGTCCTTACAGAGTGTTGGAGGTGTCCTTACAGAGTGTTGGAGTGTCCTTACAGAGTGTTGGAGGTGTCCTTACAGAGTGTTGGAGTTTCCTTACAGAGTGTTGGAGTGTCGTTACAGAGTGTTGGAGGTGTCGTTACAGAGTGTGGAGGTGTCCTTACAGAGTGTTGGAGTGTCCTTACAGAGTGTTGGAGGTGTCCTTACAGAGTGTTGGAGTGTCCTTACAGAGTGTTGGAGGTGTCCTTACAGAGTGTTGGAGTGTCCTTACAGAGTGTTGGAGTGTCCTTACAGAGTGTTGGAGGTGTCCTTACAGAGTGTTGGAGTGTCCTTACAGAGTGTTGGATGTGTCCTTACAGAGTGTTGGAGTGTCCTTACAGAGTGTTGGAGTGTCCTTACAGAGTGTGGAGGTGTCCTTACAGAATGTGTGACTGTAAACGTGGAGCAAGTCAGAACTTCCTGATGATGATTTAAACACAAACACAAACGTTTCAGTGGAAGTACAACATTTAGATTTTATTAGCGAGCACTTTAAGTCCAGATAACAATAAAAAAAAAGAGAGAGAAGAAGAAAAACAACCAATCAAAGAGCAGCTCTGTGTGTTTTGCAGCTGGGCAGGAAGTGTGTGTGTTTTTAATGAATCAATCTTAATGCTAGGCTAACCACACCTCTGCACTGGACACCAGCAGTCACATGGTAGAAACATATGAATATGTGTGATGTGAGCAGATGTCAAAGTACAGTTGGATGATAAATGTTGACATGTGGACACAGAACCGTTCAACGCGGTCCAAGATAAATCGGACCCACAGAATCTTTTTTTCACCATAAAATCGCTCTGATTAATTTGTTTGCTTGTGATAATTTTGTTGATCGGGTTGATATCTGCGTTCGGTCTGACATTAATGGAATCATAAGACTTATGTCATGACTTATATCAGACCTTCAGAATAGAAGCATTGATAAGATAGATAAGTCATTTCTGATTAGAAGCAATCAGCTGTGAATATTGTAATAAGTCAGTGATCAGCCAATCAGAGCACAGAAATGAGTCACATTAATAATTTATCATTTCTAGCAATAACTGGTGTGATTGGTCCGTTAATTAGAGCAGATGAGATGTGAAGTGTTTCTCTGACACAACTTTGAATCAGCTGCTGCTTAGATGACTAAGTTCAAGAACAACAGTTCCCATGATGCTTCAGCTGCTGTAAACAGGAAGTATAACAATGCAGTGGATTCAGTCTGGCTGCATGTTGAACCCTGTTTTACGTCCACATCAGTTGTGATTGATGTGGTCAGACTGTCTTCACTGAGCCGAACCGTCCAGCAGCAGCTCCTGACGGCAGCTCACTCAGGGAAGAGCTGAGCACCGTCACTGATCGCTGCTACACTGAAGAAACTTAAAAACAGGAAGATTCTCAGGCACATTCTGAATGGTGATAATTCTTTCACCTCTCAGTGGACTCATGGGAGTTTGTTCCGGATGGACATCAGTGATAACGATCTCAGGAAGTGAATCAGATCCACATCAGGACAAATGAATCAGTCGCTCGTTGGTTCCACATGTTGTCTGAAGGCTGCAGCTGCACCACAGCAGACGAATGTGTTCAGCCATGTGACCTCTGGTGAGCGTACTGGTGTGTCTGCTGCAGGTGTGTCTGCAGGGAGGATATACAGAAGAGTGTGTGTTTCAGCCCTTTAGCTCAGGTATTTATATGTGAAGCTGCCAAGAATGAGACAAAGACCGAGCTCTCGTTTCCCAAACCATCTGACCCAAACGAGTCCAGACCGACCAATCACATCCAACGACACTCCAGAAATAAAAACAAAAGAAGTTTAATCGAGTTTCCATCAGCAACGTTTGAGTCACATTTCTATAGATCTGTTTTGTCGCCATCTTTGTTGTTTACTGTCTTCTTACGCGATGTTACTGATTAACGCTGCAGTGAAATGAGATTTCATCGGCTGATGGGGGAAACGGACCAATCAAGAGCTGCAGTGTGACTGAAGAGGCTGCTGAATTTGAGATTTTACATGAGAACAGTTATGAGCTCAGCTGGCGGAGCAGCGTCTCATGTACAGAGGCTTCGGGGGTTCGAGTCCCGGCCTGGAGACCTTATAAAATACTAACAAAGGCGATTTATGATCATCGCAGCCAATAATCGGTCAACATTTCAACATATGGAGAATTTTACTTTTACTTACACTTTTACTTTGTACGACTCACAGGAAGTGAAGT
>NC_044201.1:31539672-31557172 GCF_900880675.1 Sparus aurata
TTTTAAGATCACAATCAGATTTATTCTTACCTATTACCTCACCTATATATCAGACTACGTGAACGAGACGTTTGTTCCTCTCACAGCGTCACTCGGGCCGTCAGTCACACCCGGAACCAGCAGGGGGCGCTGTGCTCAGCTCCCGAAGGGTTCCGATCCTCCATTAAACACAGAAGAAGAATAATGAGCAGTAGACGTAGAAGAAGAAACCATCCCTGATGCTGCTCCTGTCACAGTGCGCAAATGCGCATCCAACAGTGCGGACCTCCGGTGGACAGCGATAAAACCAACATCACCAGGCTGGGAAACGACACGTTAGGGCGGAAGAGAAAACAGCGCTTGAGGGGGAGGACAGAAACCAAGGCGACAGTCTGTGACACGGCAGGTAAGACCGACTCACCTGACGTGGAGCGGTTTGTCCAGGCCGGAGAGAGTGAGAGCGGAGCCGCTTTCCTGTCCGACCCGGGCGGATATGTGGGCAGGCCCGCCGCGGCTCCTCCGGCTGTCAGCCGCAGTTACTGGACACACAGTTCACACCGACACGAGCCGAATGCTGTGTTGAGATCATGACATACCAGCCTGCCTTTCAAAACCCGCTGATTAAGAGCAGTTATGCGTACAAACAACAATATGTAAAGCACAACATTGTTATTGAGGTGTTCCACGAGTACACCAGAAAGACTCGTCAATTCTGCGTACATATTACAAATCAAACCACCCAACAGAGAATTAACTTCTGCAGTTGTGTTGCTTTTCATGTTTTCAACAACGATGTCTGTAGTGTTCGCATCCGAGCCCAGAGAGTGACAGTGAAGTGCATTCCCTCACAGAGAGCCTGACGTTTAATTTACAAAAGTATAGTGTGAGTATTTAAATGCCGAAATTGACCGAAAATGCTGTTGAATTGTCTAAGTGTCCTAAATAATGTTAAAACGCCAATGAATCCTTGCTCATGAACAACATTAACTTAAATGTGGAGATCTTGATATAGAGTTTGGTGTGACGTTCTCTGTACATACCAGTACGGCGTGCAGTGGCTAGCTACCAGAAACAGTTAAACCAAGAGGATGAGGACTAGTTATGTTAACTAGCTAACTGTCTAGTTAACGAGATAAAGACACCGTTGTTGTGATAAAGTGGGCGGAATTTATCTGATAACTTAAAACACAGCATAGCACCGACTGCTAACGTTAGCACTGTGGTTAGCTTAACAGTCTGTTGCGTTCAGGTAGCGAAACGTTACACCATCAAGGGCTCGGCTATTTACTGAAACTACATAACTTCACAGCCGGTAACACGAAGACTGCGTCAGTGATAGCCACGTCATGCCAGGAACAGCTTATGTAGAGTTTAATAAATTAAATGATATTAATGTCATGTACACTGTGAGCGGTTTACTGTTAGCAGCACAGACTCTGGTCAGAGTTCGATCAGGTATTAGACTGATCCTGGACAAGCTAGCAGACGGTTCACATCACGCCCAGCAGCACGTGTGAAACCAGGCAGCTTAAACAGAGACGAGACCAGAGTCCAGAAAGAGGAAGTGTGTGTGTGTGTGTGTGTGTGTGTGTGTGTGTGTGTGTGTGTGTGTGTGTGTGTGTGTGTGTGAGAAAGCGAAAGTGAAATCCTCATTTTTCAGCCGTTAATGCTGCGGGTTCACTGTGGGAACCACCACAGTCAGTATCCGGATCAACAGAGCTGCTCCACATCTTGTTATAATTTTCTCTATGAGTGAATCGTCGTTAGCTCCCACACTGTCCTGCAGCACACTCCAGATGTTTCCAGGTGTTTCCAGATGTTTCCAGATGTTTCCAGGTGTGAGCTGTGCTTCACATTCCAAACATCAGCAGGCGGAAAGATGATCAGAGAATTAATCTTCAGAGTTTAAAGCAGGACTGTGTAGTTTTGTAGAAGAAATTAAACCTGAGGGTTTTAATAAAAACAATATCAATGAGATAATAATACAAACTGTGCCCATTAGTGAGTTGAAGCTAGAAAGGTGGCAGGGTCCGCCACAAATAAACAAAGTAACACAGGAGCTGAACAGAGTGAAAGTCCTGAGCGGAGCCAGAATGTTAACATAGTTTTCCAGATTGTTGCTGTGACATTAATTAGTGGTTGTTACAGAATTCTTTATCTACGTCTTTATTAATGTATCTGATGATTGACAGTAGAGGACGAGATGAAGCGGGTCGCTGGAGTTCAGTCGACCACCAGGATCTCTCAGGTTCTGAGTTTTAAAGGGTTGTAAATACTAAAACAAATCATATTTCAGAACAGATGGACGGCACGCATCAACTCCTAAAGACACCAGACAGTTTGAACTAAAGTTTTTATATAATCCTATGTGCTCTTCTCATGTCTCCTAGCAACCATGGTGGGCGAACGCCGCAATGGGAACCTGCTGGTCCAGCTCGGCCCGAGGCTGCAGGCGTATCCAGAGGAGCTGATCCGCCAGCGCCGCAACCACGATGGACAGACGGAGTACCTGATTCGCTGGTGCCTCATCACCATCGACGATGGCTCCGGCTCCGGGAGCGGAAACAGCGAGGCGGGAGGGACGAGTGGTGGCAGCTCCGGCGTGGGCAGTTCCAGCGGCTCCACGTCCGGAGAGAGCAAACCGGAGAACATCCTGATGTGGATGTCGACGGAAGATGTGTACGCCAACTGCCCCACCCTCCTGGGGAAGAGGAAAACAGACTCACAGCGCCCCCTGCAGCAGGAGAAGCTGCAGGGCGGCGAGTCATCGGACGGAGGTCAGAGGAGTGGCGGCGAGTTTCCGACAGACGTTACCTTTGACGAGGTGGAGCTGTCGGACATGAAGGAGGACGTGAAGAACCTGGTGCGTCGAGCCAGGAAGCAGATGACCAAGAAGAGTGACTTCTCCATCAGCATCACGCACACCATCCACGTGCTGAGCGCCTACGCCAGCATCGGATCACTGGTCGGCGTCTTCAAGGAGACGGGAGCCCTCAACCTGCTGATGGAGCTGCTGTGCAACAAGGAGACGCAGACGAGACGCAGCGCCGGGAAGATGCTGCGAGCGCTCGCCTCACATGACGCAGGTAACCACAACCTTTTTACTATAGGGAACATACTGCTCTCTGATTGGCTGGCAGCTGGATATAGTTCTAATCAGCAGCTCAATTCAACTGCAGGTAACCATAGCAACGATAGTTCAACATTTTGACAAAGAGGATTTCTTTGTTGAAAGAAACTTCCTGAAGTCTCAGCTGGTTGCCTGGCAACTTCATGGTGATGACAAAACTCCAGGAAGTGACTTCGTCCAACACAACTGAACCAAGGGCCAGGCTAGCTGTTAGCCTTGTTTTCCAGTCTTTATGCTAAGCTAAGCTAACCAGCTGCTGGCTGTAGCTTCAGATTTGGCTACAGATCAGAACTATTGATCAAAGTATTGAACTGATCTGAATAAAAATCTGAAGTTTTTTAACTGACGGAATGTGATGCCTGAGATCAGTTAGAGAGAAGAGGTCTCACTCTGCTGGAGTTATTGAACCCTGTGGTTAAACAGAACTGTTACAGAGTGGAGTGTCTTCAGCTCAGCTGCAGTCCAGCCATGAAGAAGAACCAAACGGCAGCGGTGTGACGCCGGTCAGCGTGTGCTTTTAGACAGCCAGCAGGCGTGACGTAGCGACCGCAGCAGACGTGGAGCCGCTGCTGTTTTCTATCCCCACTACAGATTCAGAGGCAGAACAACAATGCCCCCTTCATGTTCGTAGGTCTTATAGGAAAAGGGCGAGGAAGACGAATGGTGCAACATTCCCGCCTCATTTTGTTCCAGCCAATTGTATAACAAATATCAGATGTGATGTTTGTGTGAATGAAGCTGAGCAGCGCACACAAACTCTGGGCAGCAGCACTCGTGTGTCAGCCTGTCAGTGAAACATTAACACCACTGCAACACGTGATTATCGTCTTTAATCAGCTGTTAAAGTCCGTCCACACTGAGAACCGGCACTGTGAACAGATCGTTTTAAAAAAACCGCCCCAGCTGCAGTGGATGGTGACGTCCACACCGTGACTGTTAAACAACGACAGTGTGAACGATGTCTGCCACTTTCAGAGCAAGTTGATGAACAATAGAATCAGAACCATCAGAACTCACAGCTACATCAGGAGGCTGATTTCTGGGACATTTTTCAAAAAATAATGTTGGAGGAGTGTTTATAATATCTGTTTCTATCTGTGGCTGAAAGATGACATTTAATAACTGTACAGTCCAGTACACATCAGTCCAGTCCAGTACAGTCCAGTACAGTCCAGTACACATCAGTCCAGTACACATCAGTCCAGTACAGTCCAGTACACATCAGTCCAGTACACATCAGTCCAGTCCAGTACACATCAGTCCAGTACACTCCAGTACACATCAGTCCAGTCCAGTACAGTACACATCAGTCCAGTACACATCAGTCCAGTACACATCAGTCCAGTACACATCAGTCCAGTCCAGTCCAGTCCAGTACACATCAGTCCAGTCCAGTCCAGTCCAGTCCAGTACACATCAGTCCAGTACACATCAGTCCAGTACACATCAGTCCAGTACACATCAGTCCAGTCCAGTCCAGTCCAGTACACATCAGTCCAGTACAGTACAGTCCAGTCCAGTACACATCAGTCCAGTACAGTCCAGTACAGTCCAGTACACATCAGTCCAGTACAGTCCAGTCCAGTCCAGTACACATCAGTCCAGTACAGTCCAGTACAGTCCAGTACAGTCCAGTACACATCAGTCCAGTACAGTCCAGTACAGTACAGTACACATCAGTACAGTCCAGTCCAGTACACATCAGTCCAGTACACATCAGTCCAGTACACATCAGTCCAGTACACATCAGTACAGTCCAGTACACATCAGTACAGTCCAGTACACATCAGTCCAGTACAGTCCAGTACAGTACAGTACACATCAGTACAGTCCAGTCCAGTACACATCAGTCCAGTACACATCAGTCCAGTACACATCAGTCCAGTACAGTCCAGTACAGTACAGTACACATCAGTCCAGTACAGTCCAATACACATCAGTCCCAGTACACATCAGTCTAGTACACATCAGTCCAGTACACATCAGTCCAGTACAGTCCAGTCCAGTCCAGTACACATCAGTCCAGTACAGTCCAGTACAGATCAGTCCAGTACAGTCCAGTACAGTCCAGTACAGTCCAATACACATCAGTCCAGTACAGTCCAGTACAGTCCAGTACACATCGGTACAGTCCAGTACACATCAGTACAGTACACATCAGTCCAGTCCAGTCCAGTACACATCGGTACAGTCCAGTACACATCAGTACAGTCCAGTACACATCAGTCCAGTCCAGTCCAGTACACATCGGTACAGTCCAGTACACATCAGTACAGTCCAGTACACATCAGTCCAGTCCAGTCCAGTACACATCGGTACAGTACACATCAGTCCAGTACACATCGGTACAGTACAGTACACATCAGTACAGTACACATCGGTACAGTACAGTACACATCAGTCCAGTACACATCAGTCCAGTCCAGTAGCTCTTCATCATTAACCATTTTGCTGATTTGTTACCACCTGGAACGATCGTTCATCAGGCTGGATGTTCACATCTTTATCTTTTTTGTTGGCGGGTCGTTCTCAGGACGACGTCCCTTTATATCTTCATCCTTACCTTCCTCCTTCCCTAACCTCAGTGGTCATGTGACCCTCAGCTTCACTATATCAGTCTCCTGTGTGTAACACCGAGGCTGATCTTGAACCAGGTGTGTTTTGCACGAGTTGAGGACTGATGAACTCTGCAGCGCTCCGGCTGCTCTGCAGCATCCTGCTGCTGAAACCCTTCAGTGATGCAGTGAAGCAGCAGGTCCGGTCAGACCTCAGTGCAGTAAATGGACCTGTGATGATGTCACACTGAAGCTTCTTCAGCTCCTTTATCCGTCTGCCTGTCTGTTCAAAGTCCAGGTCCAAAGTGTCCTCCTGTCTCTGCTGGGGACTTCTGATCTTCCTCTGTCGTCGTAGCAACAACATGATGCACCACAGCCTCCCTGGTGCTGTGTCTGACTCAGTCCAGTGTAAAGAGTGTTCAGCACCAGTAGATACAGCTGTCATGAGATGTCAAGTCTCAGCTGCTATTTCTCCCTCCACTTCTCTCCAACACGAGTTAATAGATGGACTGTTTTTGAAGGCCTAATCTAAAAGAGAGAAATGTATCTGAAGTGTGATATTAAATGTTCACCACAATCGTTCTGCTCACCTGCGAGCCACGACAGAGGAGTCCTGTGTTGTTGTCATGCTGGAGCCATTTTATAAAGTTTTCCCTCTGGTATCGAATAAAATAATATATATTTATATAAATATTAATATCAGTAATTTCAAGGTATTGTATTGATATTAGAAATTCCAGTATCACACAACTTAGCATGCTGATCAGACATGAGTCAGCTGGTGTGACAGTGAAGTGTTAAACTGCAGCTGTTTGTTGTTGATGACTTTGAAGGAGTCAGTCTGGTTTCTGTCCAGCAGCTCATATTTTCATAATGAACCGACGTTTTGTTTGTTTGCAGTTGTTGTAAATGAGTGAAACTCTCAGTCACTAATATTTGCTGCTAAATGATTCTAACATAAGTCTTGATTGAGGCGTTGTGTTCTCGCTCACGTGACACACACTGGTTGTGTAAAGTTGTGACTTTGTGGGGTTAACTTCCTTCTCCAGTTTTCTTTTTCCCTTCGTCACTTCTGTTACTTCTGTCACTACCCCTTTTTGTGTTTCGGGTTCATGTCGGCCCAGAAGTTGAGCTTAAACCCGACAGACGTTACAATCTGTAAGTTGGCGCTGCACAGACTGCGTTCAGAAACCGTCTTTGTTCCGTCTTCCCGGTGTGGTCGTCAGCGCTCACAGACTGGGCGAGGAGCAGCTGAGAGTTTTTCCCATGAGTCATCGGGCCACACAGAGGAAACAAACGCACAAGCCTCGTTATAGATTCACACACACACACACGCAGCATTCAGTCTGATAACATGAATCAAGGGGAGAGGTCTCACTCTGACTCTGTTTCATTACACCATAAACACACCAGACATCATTTAAAAAAAAACAGCCTCTTTGTGTAGTTTCCTGCAGAATGTGGATGTCAGGGCAAAGACTTTTAAACCAATGAGATGGCAGCTAGGCAGAGACATGCGGCATGATTGGATGAATGGGTGGAGCCTGCCACTGCAGAGATCCTCTATTAATCACAGATGTTGCTCACAGGTTTATTCTGAGCTGAAGCAGCTCTGATGTGACACAACTTTAGACGGAGGCGATGACTGTCTCCTCTCTACGAGGAAATGACATCATCATCCTGATCAAGGAGACTTGTTTTCCTTTCTGGGTTTCTTGGCAACCAGGAGGCGAGGAATTGACTGTTGGTGATCAGCTGAAGAGTCTTTATCAGACGGCTGCTTCAGATTAATGCGATCACTTTGCAGAAGCTTTGGCTGTGTCTCTGCCACACCCAGCATCCTCTGCTCGGAGGGAAAACTCCACGCCACGAGTTTACTGTGAAACGAAACTACTGCTGCTGTTTTCACTGAAACACTGAGCTCAGATTAACCCCTGCGACAGTCAGCATCAGGTCCAACATCCTTTGATTTGAAGTTCCAGTCTGGTTCATCCGATGTCCCAGTTTGAATCTTTTAAAACAGCTGACAAACTTTTGATCTCCTTTACTGAGAACTTCAGAGCCCCTGAATGCCGAAACAAGACGTTACCGTTCTTCACTGAGATGAAACATGACACACATGTAATATTGATAGCACGCAGTAACACAGTGGATAGATTAAACTAATGTCTGAGAAGCTGTGAGCAGAGTCACGAGTGCTGCGTTCAGGGCCGACGTGAGTCCTGTCGGCCTCGTTCACTCTCAGAAGGTGGTTCTCAGAAACGGGCTCAGAGTGAGACGTCGCTGCCTTCCTGTCAGGGCGTTCTGCTGCTTCATGGTGGTTTTAGCAGCCTGACAGCAGCATGAGTCAACACAACAGTCTGTCAGTCAGCTGTGCTCCTGCAGGGGGTGCTAATCTCTGCTCTCACAACACACCTGATCAGCAGTATTGATCTCAGCGGGCTCAGACGGTCAGGATTGATCAGGTGTTGATTTCTGTCTCTGTGTCCTTGTCCGTCCACAGGCAGTCGGGCGTACGTCCTGCTGTCTCTCAGTCAGCAGGACGGCATCGAGCAGCACATGGACTTTGATAATCGTTACACTCTGCTGGAGCTGTTTGCTGAAACCACGTCGTCGGAGGAACATGGCATCTCCTTTGAAGGGATCCACCTGCCTCAGGTAAACACAGGTGTTGGTCCTTCTACAGGTGTGACAGATGTGATGCCTTTAAAGTCTTAAAGGGGCAGTTCACACAAATCTCCTCATTTCCTCTCATCATCATATCCATGTCTGTGTTCAGATTCCGGGGAAGCTGCTCTTCTCTCTGGTGAAGCGTTACCTGTGCGTCACGTCTCTGATGGACAAACTCAACACGGCGGGGGCGGAGTCCACCTCTGACAGACAGGACGCCAGCCCCTCCCCCGCCTCCTCCTCCAGTGCCGCCCACCAGACGGAGCACCTGCGTGTCCAGCGAGAGTTCGACTTCACCATGGCGATGGCCAACCTGATCTCAGAGCTGGTCCGCGTCATGGGCTGGGACCGCAACCGCCAGCCTCCAGATGGCTCCGCTCAGCGGCCGGGAGGAGGCGGGGCCTGTGGGGAGGAGCAGGGGGAGGAGGCGTCCCGCCCCGTCCTCAGGTCAATTTTTCAGCCTCGTTTCTGTGCCTCCCCCGTCGTCCTCACCACCAACTCTGCCGTAGCCGCTCCCGTCGCCATGCCAACAAAGAAAAAGGCAGGAAACGGATTCAAAACACGCTCTGACTTCGCCAGCCGCTCGGCCTACGTGGAGTACGTCCAGGACAACCTGAAGAGTGGCATGATGGTCCGAATGCTGGAGGACTACGAGGAGGTGAGCGCCGGAGACGAAGGAGAGTTTCGCTACAGCAACGACGGCTCGCCACCTGTTCAGGTGAGGAGACTCTAGCCCCTTTTAGATAGAAAAGGCAGCAAGGTAAAGGCTGCAGTGTGTAATAGTCCTTCTTTTCCAAAAAGCCGCCACTTGGCCGCCACCGAGGTAGGCGTAAACATGTGATGTGACGTGAAGCACGAAGTTGGGCGTTAACAGGAAGCAGGTCGGATTTGTCTTCAAAATAAGAGCTTTACATTGCACCCCATTGGAGTTTAGAGCTGGGTTCTTAGTGGGGGGCCTTTAATTTGAAAGTAGCGACCGTCCTTCGCTTGCCGCTACACAACAACAAGCTAACACACCAAACAGCTACAGAGAGCGAGGAGACGCTGCATCTCCTGGATCTCAGCGGCTGTCCAGTTGTTCATCTTAATGTCCGCAGATGAAGTGATGGACTGACTGCTGTGATCAGCTGTTTCCTGGTTTTAAAACTCCCCGGCTGTGGGTCGCACAACAGTGCAGGTCATCCACACCTCCGCCCACCTCACGCAGAGGCCGGCACTCTGACGGCTCAGATTTACAGCAATGGAGGTGAAATAAGTGTTTGCAAAAAGGACGGCCATATTGGCGGCTTGCTGCCTAGTAAAAAAACGGCTACTGACATGAAGAGTTTGATCAGCACCGACACTTTGTGTTAAATCATGTGATGATTATTTTGTCGTTAAGTGTTTCTTAATGAATCTGCTCAGCTGCAGCGCCTCCTGCTGGTTGGAGGAATAAAGAGGTTGACAATCGTACCACATTTAAACCTGGTGCAGAAATGCTCTGAATCTACATCTGGACTCGTTCTCTGGATAAGATGTTAATGCAGGTGTAAATACTGAGCACATCTGGAGGCAGCTCACCTTGTGTTCAGTCTCAGGCCAGTGTGAAGGTAATCCACAACATCCTGGCATCTGAGCTCATCATAACATTGATACAGATGGTTGGTGCCATGGACCCCCTAACGCCGGGTCATGTGACCACAAACCTTCTTTGGCTGCTGCAGCCTGTTTAGGTCAACTGTATCTGCTGTTTGTTTCTAAGATCAACACAGTGGTGCTGGTGTGGTCCAGTTACACTGACCCATCCAGAAGTTTATCAGACTCACTGAATGTTTTATCACAGATTATTATCTCGAGATCAAAACCTAAACAGTAGAAATCCAGCAGTCACGTTACGAGGTGTCCCTCCTGTTGTGTTCAGGTGTACTGGAACTCCCTGTCCAGGACTTACTGGGTCCACTGGCACATGGTGGAGATCCTCGGCAGCGGCAGCAGCAGTCAGGCTGAGAAGGAGACGCAGGAGAAGGCTTCCTCCCTGACAGAGACGCTCAAACTCACCTCAGGTAAGATCTGATCACCGGCAGACACCTGAAGCATATACCTGTCGGTCTACCTGACGGTATACCTGACGGTCCACCTGTAGGTCTACCTGACGGTCCACCTGACGGTCCACCTGTCGGTCTACCTGACGGTCTACCTGTCGGTCTACCTGACGGTCTACCTGTCGGTCCACCTGACGGTCCACCTGACGGTCCACCTGTCGGTCTACCTGACGGTATACCTGTCGGTCCACCTGTCGGTCCACCTGTCGGTCCACCTGACGGTCCACCTGTCGGTCCACCTGACGGTCCACCTGACGGTATACCTGTCGGTCCACCTGTCGGTCCACCTGTCGGTCCACCTGTCGGTCTACCTGACGGTCCACCTGACGGTCCACCTGACGGTATACCTGTCGATCCACCTGTCGGTCCACCTGTCGGTCCACCTGACGGTCCACCTGACGGTATACCTGACGGTCCACCTGACGGTCCACCTGACGGTATACCTGGCGGTCTACCTGGCGGTCTACCTGTCGGTCCACCTGTCGGTCCACCTGTCGGTCTACCTGACGGTATACCTGACGGTCTACCTGGCGGTCCACCTGTCGGTCCACCTGTCGGTCCACCTGTCGGTCTACCTGACGGTATACCTGACGGTCTACCTGTCGGTCTACCTGACGGTCTACCTGTCGGTCTACCTGTCGGTCTACCTGTCGGTCCACCTGACGGTCTACCTGATGGTCTACCTGTCGGTCTACCTGACGGTCTACCCGTCGGTCTACCTGATGTTCCTCTTCTGTACCCTCAGTGAGTCAGACATTCTTCTCGAAGCCGCCCGGCGGTCTGTACTCGCTGCCGTACCTGTCGGAGGGCCTGCAGAGGGAGCCGCTGGCGCTGAGCCGGGCCGAGTGGTGGGAGATCCTCTTCTTCATCAAGAAACTGGAGCCCAAACAGCAGCAGGAGGTCAACGGCATCCTGCTGCAGAGTCTCGACGACCAGGTGACTAAAACATTCACACACAGGAGCATGCTGGGAAACTGAGGAAACCAGAAACCAGGTTTACATGTTGGTTTAAAAAATCTGTCTGCTGTCTGTCCATCAGGAGACGGAGCTGGATGACTCGTCTCTGATTGGTCTGTCTGTCCCCGGGGACGTAGCGAAGAAGCTGCTGCACTACCTGAAGCAGAAGCTGCCGTCGTCGTGTCTGAGCGACCTGCTCTGCTCGCACACCTTCTGCAAACACTACCTGAGGAGAGGAGGAGGAAGTCTGGAGGACGAGGAGCTGCTGGGTGAGGAGTGTGTGTGTGTGTGTGTGTGTGTGTGTGTGTGTGTGTGTGTGTGTGTGTGTGTGTGTGTGTCTGACTGACTGACTGACTGACTGACTGTGGTTTGTGTTCCAGCTGAAAGCTCTCTGGGTTCGTCCGGCCTGGGAGGAGGAGGAGGTCAGAGTTCCTCCTCTTCGTCATCAGCCTCGGCCTCCTCTTCCTCAGCGATGGGCTCCGTCTCTAAAAAAGCAAAGAAGGAACTTCCTGCTGATTCAGGCTGCGGCGGCTCAGAGACGGAGAGCGAGCTGCCTTCAGAAGACGAGAGCAAATATCCTGAAGACCTGGAGGACAAGATGAAAGGTGGAGGACATTAAATTGATGTCTGAGTTACTAAACTCCTCCATCAAACCTGAAGCTTCAAAGAGATCTTTTTTAATACACAGTAAAGATAAAACACAGTAAATCACTCTGCGTCATGGATTGGGTCGGTCTTAAAGCTCACGTTGTGTCGTCTCTGCAGTGTTTAACAACCCGCGGGTCCAGGGGAAGAAGACGGTCTTGGAGAAGCTGGGAGAGGTAGTGGACATCCTAAAGAAGGGCGGGTCCGGTTCAGACCCGGCCCAGCAGCTGGCTGCCGTCCTCTTCATCACCAGGCTGCTGGAAGAGAAGGGAGTTCAGGAGAAGAACTCCATGAGGAGCGACTCTGCCCAGACCATCCGGTGAGACGACAACATCAGCGGAGGGGAAATACAGTGAGCTGATGAGATGAAGACATGATTTATGAGAACATGTGTGTTTGTCCTCTCGCAGGGACAAGGTGCTCAAGCTGCTGGTGGAGCTGCTCGGCTCGTCCTCCAAAGACCTGGTGATCAGCACGCTGAGGCTCACGCACCTCCTCATGCTGAAGTACGAGTGGAGGGTCTCCTTCGCCACCGAGGGCGGAGTCAAAGCTGTCCTGTCCTGCATGCAGGAGTTCCCCACCGTCACTCACGTCCAGCAGCTGGCGCTCGCTGTGAGCAGCACGCACACACACGCACACACACGCACACACACACACGCACACACACACACGCACACATACGCTCTTTGTTTCCGTCTGATTGGAAGGTGTAGACTGAAAAAAAACAGAATATTTGACTCAACAATGTGATTCACAACATCTTTGTGTTTTCATTAATTTCAAGTTTGTAAAAAGAAAACATAAGAGGAGAAACCAGTCAGACGGATGATTGAACCTTCTGTGTACGATTGATTTAGAACAGAGAGTTTGGGGACAGGACCTCGACATTGTTGAGACGGGTCTTCGCTGCAGTACAAGAGAAAAGAAACGAACATTTTAGCACCAAACCGTCACTCGTTTCCTGACACCAGTGTTTGTCTTCCTGTCAGACCCTGAAGGTGATCACTGGAGCCAGCAAACACGACCTCCGCAGCGTCGGCAGCGGCCTCCCTCTCTCTGAGTCGGGCACTCAGATGATGTTGGAAATCTTCGCCAGCATTGGTTCGGCCACACCCGAAGGCTCCAAAGGCCTGCTGGGAGCCATCCCCGCCGCCATCGACCTCATGCTGAAGTCTAAAGGGTGAGTGACGCTGCAGGTTCAGGTGTCACCCTCTGTGACGCTCTGATTCTGATTATCTGATAATCTCTCATCTGTGCAGCTGTGGGCTGTCGGTGCGGAACGGCCTGCTCGTCATCATCATGCTCATCTCCAACCACAAGAGCCTGGCGGAGCAGCTGGTGGCGTCGGACGTCACCACCGTCCTCAAGAAATGTCTGACTCTGTCCAGAGCGGAGACCATGCTCGCCATCATCGCCCTCAACCACATCTCCATGGTGCACAAGCTGGAGAGCAAAGGTATGACACGTCACATGACCGCAGCGGCACGCGGCACCTTATCTTCTTTTTAAAATACGTTGATGATGATCTGTGTGTGTGTGTGTGTGTGTGTGTGTCAGACTGTCGGGAGCAGCTGGACTTTAAGGACACGGAGCTGCAGATGTTGGTTGTGAGTCTGAAGGAGCTGACTGCCACCAAAGAAGTGATCCAGACTCTGGAGCAGCTGCTGTGTGACGACACGTCGCAGCTGGAGGAGGAACGCAACCAGGTACACACACACACACACACACACACACACACACACACACACACACACACACACACACACACACAGTATGCAGTGTGGACAAGTCATGTTTCAACTTGAGCACAAATTTGAAGTATTGTACTTTGATATTTCCACTTCATCTCAGAGTCGATCGTTGTACTTTTTGCTACATTTGTACGTCAGCTGTAGTTCCTTCTCAGATGAGATATTGATTAGATATTGATTACCGTTGTTTGATCAGGTGACTCACAGTCGGGACACGTATCAGGATCTGGTCCGTCTGATGGAGCAGCACCGAGCTGATCGGGCTGTCCAGCTCTCCATCCTCAGGTACTGACCAGCGTGTGACCTTTGACCCTGCTGCTTCTGATGATGATGATGATGATGCTGTGTAGAGCTCGTCTGATTGGCTGTTTGTTCCTGCAGGATCCTGAACAAGTTCCTGGACAGCTACCAGGAGGACATGCTGCCGTGGCACGAGAGCATCGAGCCCTGCCTGTCCTCCATGACGGCCTTCATCAACGACAGAGAGGTCGGTACAGACGGGAGGAGCAGCTGGAACAAACCCACCATGTGACCTACAGTAACATCCTGTGATTTGTTGTTTAGGTGGTCCAGCTGTTTATCCGCTTCCTGTACCGACTGGCGTCTCTGAACAAAGACTATGCGGTGGTCATGTGTCGCCTCGGGACCAAAGACGCTCTGGTGAAAGCTCTGGACAAACACAGCACCAACCTGCTGCTGGTCACCGAGCTGCGAGACCTCATCACCGACTGTGAGAAGTACGCCAGCCTCTACAAGAAGATGACCACCAGCGTCCTCGCAGGCTGTATCCAGGTAAGACACCTGGGAGGCAGCAGGATCTGTGGCTCTGCTGTCTATTCAATTCAGTCTGTTTTTCTACAATCACATCCATGAAAACAAGTAGAGAAGCAGCTCCTGTCTGAGTTGTGCCTGCTGGTAAGTGTCTCCACTCTGTGGTCAAACAGGGAAGCACATGTGCTCCAGGTGAGTAAATCAATAACCTGCTGGAGAAATGATTTGTGAAGTCAGTTGTACTCTGGCCGCACAACAAACTCCTGTCATGCAGAGTCTGACCTGGTCTACTTCCTGTTTCCTGTCAGATGGTGTTGGGTCAGATTGAGGAGCATCGTCGCAGCCATCAACCAATCAACATCCCCTTCTTTGACGTGTTCCTGAGGAACCTCTGCCAGGGTCCGTTACATTAACCCACTCCTCTGTTATTTCTGTCCGTCAGGTCCGATGACGTTCACATTTTTATTCTTTAGGATATTGTGTCATTACTGGTGTAACTGGTGCTGTGTTCAGGTTCCAGTGTGGAGCTGAAGGAGGATAAGTGCTGGGAGAAAGTTGAAGTTTCGTCCAATCACCATCGAGCAAACAAACTGACCGACAAGAACCCCAAAACTTACTGGGAGTCCAACGGCTGCACTGGCTCGCAC
Source organism: Sparus aurata (assembly GCF_900880675.1). NCBI lineage: Eukaryota > Metazoa > Chordata > Actinopteri > Spariformes > Sparidae > Sparus > Sparus aurata. The sequence continues at coordinate 31,554,859 of NC_044201.1, forward strand.
TTCATCAACATCTACATGCACAAAGGAGTCATCATCAGGTACCAGATACTCTGTATACCCCTGAATGCTGGTGCTGGTTCTGGTGCTGGTTCTGGTGCTGACACTTCTACTGAACTTAATTACTAATTTCATCATTGTTGTTCTGTGGAGAAACAACAGGCGAGGATAAATCTGATGGAAGATGCGTCAACAATTCAGGAAAACACTACTGACAGTGTGTGTGTGTGTGTGTGTGTGTGTGTGTGTGTGTGTGTGTGTGTGTGTAGACAACTGGCTATCCTGTTGGCCAGCGAGGACTCGAGCTACATGCCAGCCCGGATCCTGGTTCTGGGAGGAGACGAGCCCACCAACATCAACACTGAACTGAACACGGTGAGTCTCTCCTCCACCCTGAAGCTCGGGTGGAGCTCAGCATGTTCTCTGCTGCACGGTTCTTTAAAACACCAGGGGGAGTTTAATAGTGATGGTTAAACACAACTTCATGACGTGAAGTCACACAAATGTTTGTCACTGCTGAGTGAAGCAGAAGATCTGCAGCAACAGACGAGACCAGCTGACCAGCACAGACCCAACTGGGCTCAGGGACGAGGAGAGGAACCTGGTGTGTGTGTAACATTCATCTAACTGATCCTGCTGTGTGTGTGTGTGTGTCTGTGTGTGTCTGTGTCTGTGTCTGTGTGTGTCTGTGTGTGTGTGTGTGTGTGTGTGTGTCTGTGTGTGTGTGTAGGTGAATGTGACTCCGTCAGCCAGTCGAGTGGTTCTCCTGGAGAACGTGACCAGATTCTGGTCCATCATCCAGATCAGGGTGAAGAGATGTCAGCAGGTAAGACTCTGAGCTCCGCCCCTCCATCTACTGACCACGCCCACCACACATACTGACCACACCCCCCTCTCTTTTCCCCCTGACAGGGTGGTATCGACACGAGAGTCCACGGGTTTGAGGTTCTGGGTCCGAAGCCGACATTCTGGCCGGTGTTCAAGGAGCAGCTGTGCTGTCGGACCTACTTGTTCTACAGCACCAAGGCCCACACCTGGTGTCAGGAGGTGCTGGAGGACAAGACACAGCTGCTGCAGCTCTTCAACAAGTAAATACTACAATAATACTGCAGGGGTTAAAGTTCTCCGTATTCAAACTTCACAGAGGCGACTTATGAGATCGATGTAGATCGGAGGAGAACAAGTGTTGGCTGATCTTTATTGACAGATTGTCACACTCTACAGCCAATGGTATCGTTAACAGCGTGTGCTGTCTGACCAATGACAGTGCAGTGACCCACACAGGGCGGGATCTAAACACGGAGCGGCGCTAACGTTTAGCTGCTCAGCTAGCAAGGACTCGTCGCGCTGCTACGTTATCAGTTAGTTTCTGAGTTTAGTCAACACGTGAGAACTCGTCTGACACGGAGAGTCTCCTGTTGTGTGCTACATGTGTGAAATAACAACTACAGTCTGGACTTTGTCTGCAGTGTATCTGTGTAAAACACCGTCAGTTACCATGGTTACAGGAACGCCCTGAAACTATAATAATCAATAAGAAGTTTTTGGTTAGTTTGACTGAACAAAATCATGAATGTAGCCTGATTGTAGCTCAATGCTGAAATCTTGTATTATAACATACAGAACAAATGTAAAACCTCAGAGCTTCTTTGTTATTAACAGCATGTTAGTGACGACAGAAAGGTGATAACTCGCCGTCAGACTGACAAGAAAGCAAGTGTTGCTGTTTGTATGATGTATTTTTCTGTTAAACGATAAGAGGCTCACTTTAACAATATTATTATTAATAATAATATTAATTAATGATGATGAGAAGAAGTAGAACAATCTCGTACTGAAAAGTTCTGCAGATGGTTGATTATTTGAAAGAGTAAAACTTGAGAGAAGCTTGGGGGGGAAAAAGGCCCAGTTTGATTTAATAGGTTGAAAATTACATTGAAAAGACAAAAAACATTTAAAGTGTGAATAGAACAGCTGTTCAGATCCTCCTCCTGTAAAACACTGTTGGTCAAATGTGTAAACGTGATGTCTGCATTAGAGAACATGGTGTGTGGTGAGGCTGTAAATCTTATCTTATTCTTTTAGCACGTGTCAAGTAACGTCCCTGAAACATGTTTCACAGATTACAAATTGGGAATATGACTTGGCTACAGCTCGAACAAACATTCAGTCAAAAGATTATTTTTTGCTTTAATCCATGATACTGTTAATACTGCAATAATATTCTTTAATACATCAGTAATAATCATGATTCTCTGTGTGTGTGTGTGTGTGTGTGTGTGTGCGCAGACTGAACAGCGCTCTGAGACACGAGCAG